>NW_006409795.1:12835-13861 GCF_000296735.1 Chrysochloris asiatica | reverse complement strand
TGGCTCTGCCTATGAAGTAATCCATGACAGACTTTGGTTTCTTGAAGTTAGTGTGAGATGGGAACTGAAACAACTCACAGAACATACACAGAGACATTTAGACATATGCAAACAAAATTTGGACAGATTCTCAAAGAAAAGTACAAGTTTCTTTGAAAAAAAATCATTACTGATGAATAGACATGGATTCATCACTGGGAGCTTAAGAGTAAATGGCTCAAGGGCAAATACCGGAACACTGTCAGTAAAAGGTTCAACAATCAACAGTGCTTGCTGCAGTGAGATGCTCACTGAAGAGCTGAAGCCTAAACTTCGGATTAAATGCAGAGGACTGCTATCCAAGGGTGTTGATTTTGCATGATAGTGCATTTCCACACACCTCTGCTCACACTGTTGACACTCTGGGGAAATTTTTGTTTTCAGGTGTTAAAGCATCCTCCCTATAGTCCTGATCTTGCCCCATTGGACTTTCACCTGTGTGGTCCCCTGAAGGCAGCTCTTCGAGGACAAAGAGTCACCTCTGTGGTGTATTGTGGCTCACAGTTCAGCCTACAACATGTTTCAATAAGGGAATATGAAAGCTTGTTGACAGATGGACATGGTGTGTTGAAAAGCAAGGAGATTCTGCTGAAAAATGATGTATTTGTCTTTTCTAAAAGTTGTTTAGAATAAATTCCACAGCCAGAGTGGGGTAATTTTTGACTCACACTCATCTAATTTCAGTTTTATATATAAAATTAAAGTGAACAGTGTTCAAAAGTAAAGACATCACCTTGAGGACTAAGGTATGCCTGACCGAAGTCATGGTATTTTTAGTCACTTTATATGTACATGAAAGCTAGGCAATGGAAGCTTTCATGTACATATAAAGTACAAATGAAAGCTAAGGAAGAACGTTGAAGAATCAACGAAGTTGCGTTGTGGTGTTGGAGAAGAATATTGAAAGTACCATGGACTGCCAGAAACAAACAAATCTGTGTTGGAAGAAGTACAGCCAGAATGCACCTTAGAAGTGAGGATGGTGTG
>NW_006409795.1:7915-8755 GCF_000296735.1 Chrysochloris asiatica | reverse complement strand
CTTGTATTTCTAAGCCTGGAAGGTAAACTTGGACCTTGTTATTTTATTCTGACCAGAAACCGAAGTTCAGTTTAATCCCAAATCTAATTTTTAAAATAAATGCTCCATCATTAAGTATGCACAATCCAAGCAGTTTCTAGAAACCCCGGGGCCACGTGCTACCATGCGGCTGGCAGTGACCCGGCTCCTGGCTGAAAGTTGATGTACAATGAGTATAGCAAATTGCTAGTGATATTTACTTATGGTGAACTCTCCTGGTAGCTGATCCAAAGCCGATTCTCAGTTTGTGCATAAATGTAAACATTACTTATACCAGTGACGGCATTCACAGGTCAGGTTGAGCTCGAAGTCTTCCCAAATTAGCTTCACATCAGCTGTCTTCATTCTTTCTGTGGGAGGCTGTTGTTCAGGTTTATACACCACACAACCTCATGTATATGTACACGCATTATACGCACCTAAAGTTGCACAAATACATGTATATATGCAAAAGATTTGCACAGTACTTACAAAGATCCATCTTTCATGGTTTCTCATTCCATTATTCTGCCTGATGCTTTATGCGGACAGAGATATTGGCAGCACTTTTTTTGGTATGATATGTAGCTGTTCTCTAGCTTATAAAATATGCCAAGCGAATTGCTCCAATTGATCTATCTTTGCTCTCGAAGCTCGACTCAACGTTCGTGGAAAGTTTGAAGCACTAAAATGGAGTATCAATTACAGGGAAAAATGAGGAAATGAAAAAATATGGATGTGTACCTATCTTTGGGATTTGTGTGTGTGTGTGTGTATATATATATATATATATATATACATATATATACGTATATATACATA
>NW_006409795.1:6484-7446 GCF_000296735.1 Chrysochloris asiatica | reverse complement strand
AGTAGAACGATATAAACCTGATTTGCTCACCGCATATTGTAATTTGATTGGCATTACTTTGTATGGAGTCTTTATTTACAACGGCTCTTTCAGTCCTGGTTAACATTCCTATGTGGTCCAACTGACTTAAGTATGGTGAAAGAATTCAACCTTAGCACACACTTTTCCTGACTTAAAACCGTTTAGTGTCCTCTTGTTCTGTTTGTCCTCCCAATGAGATGGATTGGCACAGTGGTACCAACAATGAACTCAAACGCAGCCGCAGTTTGAGGAAGGCACAGGACTGGGCAGTGTTTCGTTCTGTTGCACACAGGTCACTATGGGTTGGAGCAGACTCAACGGCATCTAACAACAACAACATGGTCCAACTATGGTTATTAGAATTTTATACACAATGATAAAGTCAGATGTCACCTACTATCTTATTGTCACAAGCAGTAGATGTGCCGCATCCTGTTGTTACTCAGACTGTCTCATGTTCAGCATCCCTCTGCCTGGGAGTTGAGGGCTGGAACTTGTTCCAAAGCCTGTCTCTTACTCGACCACATGAAACGGCCTCTCTGTTCAGGCGACTGCCATGTGCTTGGCAGAGATTTGAACACTCAATAAAAATTAGCTTAAATAATGTTATTTTGGATTCGAGACAGTACGAGGACTCGCTCTGCCAAGTCTGGGAGAACCAAGATGATTATTACAGTGCAATCAAGAAAGGACGAATTTCTACCCATTATGCAGACATTCTCAGTAGTGAGGAGGGTTGTGGTGTGCGGACAAGGGTGGCCAAGTGACCCACAGTGCCATCTGACTGCCCAGCCTGTGGACATTTGATATTTGATGGACTCAGCAATACCACAAACTAATGGAGAAATGATAGTTTAACAAATGGGTTGGTTTTTCTCTAAAGCAGCGAGAACTTCGAGCAGCAGCGAGACGTGTAGTGTGGAGCTCCAACAACAACACGG
>NW_006409795.1:0-4189 GCF_000296735.1 Chrysochloris asiatica | reverse complement strand
GCCAGGTGGCATCATTGATGGACTCAAGTGTGGCAGCAGTAATGAGGTTGGCCCAGGATCAAACATTGTTTCGTTTTGCTGTGCATGGGGTCGCTTTGAGTCGGTTCCGACTCGATGGCACCTGACAACAACAACAAAGTCCACGCCCTGTGATATCTGCCTCACTTTATACACGACCTGCTGGTTTGACACTGTCGGATAAAGCACTGGGCTGCAAGGTCAGTTTAAACCACAAAGTTGGCAGTTCAAACTTGCCATGTGCTCCTTGGAAACCCTGTACAGAGTTGCTGTGATTCGGAACCAACTCAATGGCACGTCACAACTAGAATGTGGAAGACTCCTTGGCAAGATGGGTATTTAAGATGAACACGATGAAGGAATGATGTTGACTTTGACAACTTCATTATACAAATGTGAAACATAAAAGGGTGGGGTTCTGTCATTAGGCCAGTAAATGACAAGGCCTACAAATATGCCATTTGATGAAGTTCAATGCATTCCCTTATAAAACAAGGAAAACCCCCAAACCAACATGCGTTATACTGAATCATATATGCTTAGGAACCTAGGAATGGCATCATGCCTTCAGTCTATACAGAGCATCTTCTGGAAGTTCAGCACACTCATATATGAGGGTAGACCAGGGGCTGAAATTTCCTGTGTCACCAAGATTCATCACTGTGCTAGATGTCTGTCCAAAGCAAAAGGGGAAGAAACGAAGCAAGACAGACATCAAAACAGAAGGGTAAATATTGAGACAGACAGACCAATCAGTCACTGCTTGCAAATGTAAAATTGATTACCTAGAAAATCAATGAAATCAACTAAAAAACTGTCAGCCCTCTGTCTTTTCCCTTCCATCGCTCTCTGTATCTCTGTCTCTTTCCCCGCCTCTGTCTTTGTATCTCTCTGGTTCTCTGTCCCTCTGTGACCTCAATTTTCTAGATCATTAGGTTAAGACCAGATTATATAATTAATCTGAGAATTTGTGGATGTCCACCCTCAATGTCAGCGGGCAGAAAGGACCTTTTCTGAATCCCTTTCAGCATAAGAACTTGGTATAGAGGATGAAGGCATATCCAGACAGACCTTCACAGGCCTTAATGTCGTGCCTCATTGGTTTTGCTATTGATGCTGTTGTTTTGTGGGACAATGTAAATTTGAGACCGGAGCTGAGATGCTGAGGACAATAAAAATAAAATAGAACGAGGGCTATTCTTATTCACAGACGATCCTGTCTTTCTTCCAACTACTGAGCTATAATTTTTGAATACTCACATCAAGAGTTGATGAACTGTCAGTCCACAATGTACATTTATCCCAATACGCGCTGTTGTGTGATACAGAGTTTTTATTTATCTCCACAGAAAACCCCAGATAAAGATGATGTGATATGTAAAGCATGGATCCAAACATCAGGAAGAACATTTGATAAACTTTCTAGGGCTCTTTTTTTTTTTTTTTTTTTGGAACCTAAGCCAGAAATAATGAACAAAGCAACATCATTCTCCCCCTAGTTCTGTGTCTGGAACAATTAGATGCAATGCTTTATTTAGTTTTTCAAGTTTGCATAATCCCCAGAGAGCAGTGCCTCAAACCTTTTCTGATAGGAAATGGATTGAAAGATGCTATGACAGATTTAAAACTGTCACTGATAGAGGACTTTAATTATGCATAAATGAAAACAAAAATAAAAATGACTCCTCCTCACCTCCCCAGTCAATCATTTTTGACATTATGCAACATCTCTGAAGTGCAGAAATGGCTGAAAAGTTTCAAATCAAAAAGAGCCCTAGATGAACACTTCCCCATCTGTCTTTCCTTCCCTCTTCCTTCTCAAATGATTACACTTGCATCCTGGTCTGAAGGCTCTTCCCATCATCCCTAGTTTCATGTCTACTTTCCCTTCAAAGTCACGTTCTCTATGGCGTCTCTTGTGCCTCTAATTCCATCCTTGTTTTTCCTCTAAGAAGCTCCAGGCTAACACATCAAGATTGGTTTTAGGTATAAAATATGAGGGGATGTAAAAAAGCATTGCTAATGTGATTCCAGTTCACAGATGTATGGGTTTACTCCAAATAAAACATGTCTCTTCCTGTCTCTGTGATCCGTGGATGAGTGCAGACAAGTTCTCTTAGTAATACACTTGCCTTAGTCTCGTTAGGGTATCTTCATAAGAAATAGTTCAGCCACAATTTTCTGGCTTCCCAGAAATCTGCTGGGCCAGTTCAATTCCAGGCAGAGAGGTCAGCTCAGGAGGGAATGGTGACTGGTATTTGAGATTCCAAAAGGATCATTCTGATAGATTTTCTTAAAGGACACACAATGATCTTGGTGACTTATTAGGAAGAAGTTTTAAAAAAAACAAAAACAAACTTAGATTGGTGAAAAAAATCCAGGAAAGTTACACCAATGAATTGTTTCCCACCCTAACAACGTTCCTGCTCATTCTTTGAGGGCAACAAGGCTGACCAACAAGAATGTTGCCGGGAAACCTTACCCCATCCACTCTACAGCCCTGCTCTTGACCCTTCAGACTTCTTTTTGTTCTTCAAGTCTTATTACTCCCCAAACTCAAAGAACATTGAAAAGTAAATGATTTCAGTCTTCTGAGGACGGCCATACTGTCATTGTGAGGGGCTGTCAACTAAAGAGTGTAGAATTCTTCCTGGAAGGGGTAGAGAGACAGAAGCTCCACCTTCAGCAGTGTGGAGACCTACAAGGAGGATATGTCGACAAACAAGAGCTTCACATTTTGATCTTTTCTTAAATCAAAGTTTCTATGATTTTATAGCCATACTTTACTTACCCTTACATTACAGTATAGTGGAAGGCACTTGTTGTTATTGTTAAGTGCTGTCAGGTTGGTTTCAACACATAGAAACCCTATAGAGAGTTTCGGAGGAGCAGCTGGTGAGTTTGAAATGCTGACCTTATAGTTCAATGCGACCTTGCAGTCGAGTACTTACCCTACAGAGCCACACCAGGACTCCTGTCCCCAGCTTTGCTCCCCTCTCTCTCCCCTTAGTGATAAGAAACTTTCCTAATCTAGTTTATCTTTCTTGGTGCCTCTTTGAATTTGAGGTTTGGACTCCTGATGTGGCACCATGGGATAAGAACTGGACTGCAAGTCACAAAGCAGGCTGTTCAAATCTACCAGCTGCTCCTCAGAAACCCTATACAGGGTGGCCTAAAGCAGCAAAGCTCAAATTCACCATCCATAAAGAGGATAATTGGAATTGAGCAGTAGAGTTAACAGATCTAATGGATACTATTATTGTTTCACAAAAAGACAACTTAAGAGAACAAACAAAATGGCGGATTGGGTGCAAGTACAGTGAGAAGCTCCGTCATCAACAACACAGAATACTGGACCAAGCAGGCTTAGGGGATGGAGACGGAATTCTGAACCACATATAAAGGAATATTTAGAAGGTTGGAAGGCTTACAGCTGGGGGAATTTGTAGCAGAAGTAAGAAATCAATTGTTTTCTAGTCCAAGACACTCAGCTGATCCCAGAGCCGCCATCTTGGGTGAAACCAAACCGGGGAAGGGTCAGAGCAGCCACAGACGCCTGACAGAGCCAAGGAGATAAAGGTGTGGACACTCTTTTTTTTTTTTTTTTTTAATCTGTTCATTGGTCTCTCACTGTCTGTGCATCTCCAGTCTCATGACTAGAGGGGATGCCTGAGTGAGTGGACATCCCACACCCACCCTGGGAGGTTCTACTACACATGTGCACAGATCTCCTCAAAATTTAAAGTGATGGCTTCCACTTAAAACCACAAGGCAGTGCAAAACAGCCACTGCTGGCCCTGAAGTGTTTATCAGTAGAAAAAAGGCCTGAACAGGGATTGTGGAGAAGGACAGGCAGACTAAAAAGGAAATAGGCCAAAAATTAAATCCTGAGTTACATCACAACGACCAACACTGGCATCTTGAAATTTCTCAGGAAGAAGAGTGAAAAGGGAAGCCCATCTCCTGATCACAACACATTTAATCAGAAAGCATAAAAAATACTAAAATACACACCCATCTAAGTATTAAGGCCACAAATAACTCCTGTACATTCCCAAAAAACAGAAACAGATGACCATATCAGCACATATACAGAAATGAGATAAAGTGACTGAGACAAATGAGCTGGAAGTAGACCTACACTCCATACTGGAAGATGGGCAGGCTTTGG
>NW_006409794.1:24727-25307 GCF_000296735.1 Chrysochloris asiatica | reverse complement strand
ATCTGTAGAGTTCCTTCCTCAGCATTCATTATTATTATATGTCAATGGCTCCATGCTACAGCAGCCTGCATAGCACATGTTCAAGTAGTCTATTTAATCAAGCTCCAACTCTCTTCTTACCTCCTAGTCCTATAACAAAAGATGTAAACAAGTTCATATATGTTGACGTTAATATCTTGTTTGAATTGTCTCCCCCACCTTTTTTTTTTTTTATGTCAGCATTCTGTTTATTAACATTCATTCATCGAGTAACAGTAATAAAAATGGCATTGCACTGAGTTAAAACTGCTTACAATATTTTATTCTGCCATGCAACATAATTTCAACAAAGTACATTGTGGTCTGTTTAATATAAAATGAACAAGCCAACAAGTATTTATTGAACATCTGTTTTGTTCTGGTAGCGCATAACCACCACCACTATTTTGTTCTCAGAAATTTGAGAATATGCTTTCTGTATAAGAAATTGACCATACTAAGAGAAACTTGTTGTTGTTGTTGTTAAGTGCCTTCGAGTCAGAGCCGACCCATAGCGACCCTGTACAGGGTTTCCGAGGGTGTAAATCCTTACGGGAGTAGA
>NW_006409794.1:0-20079 GCF_000296735.1 Chrysochloris asiatica | reverse complement strand
GCTGTGAGTCAGTTCCAACTCAGTGGCACCTAACAACAACAACGGCTAGTGATCATGAACATTTCTTCATATGTCTGTTAGCTGCCCAAATCTCTTCCTTGGTGAAGTGTCTATTCATGCCCCCCTGTGTCCATTTTTTAATTGTCCCCCACCTTTTTTTGAAGCATACATAATTATTTATAGAAATCCTGGTGTGGCACTGTAGGATAATGCACTGGACCACAAGGTCAGTTTGAACCAAAAGTTGGTGATTCAAACATACCAGCTGTCCCTCGGTAACTGTATACAGTGTGGCTATGGATCAGTGGCACTTAACAAACAAAAAATATTTTTACGACTGCTAATTTTGATAAAAGTTCCTTACTTAATAAAATTTATCCCCTGCTTCATTCCACTACTGATAATTATAGTAGAATATGCAGAGGAGTTGAAAAGAAAAGAACATGCTTGTTAAAGCTATATGTCTTAAACAAGATAGGAAAACTTATGCACTAATAGTAAAGAACCATCTCTTTTTTTGTGAGAAGATGCCTTTTATTTTCATAAATGGAACCACCCACTCATTTACTTAAGCCAGAAACATGCCAGTTGTCCTTTGCCACTTACTGCCTTTCACAGCCAGTTCTAATCAATAAACAAGTTCCATCTCGGTTTGAAACAAGGTGGATAAAATGGATCAGCAACAAACTACCAACACATAGAGGAGCCTCTGGATCTTACCAGGCTCAGCCCAGATGAGCTAATTTATGTGAAAATGCAAAATGATCAAGAGCTTCGAGGAAGATTACATGCTTATGATGAACATTTAAATAGGATATTGGGAGATATGGAAGAAACTGTGACTACTATAGAAACTGTTGAAGAAACATACGAAGAGATACATAAGTCAACAAAGCAAAATATTCTAATGCTCCTTCTTTAGGGAGATGCTGTTGTACTGGTTGCCCTCCATTGAAAGTTGGCTGAAACGAAGAATGTGTCCTGTGTGGAAATGAAGAAACTTTATACAATTGATTCTTTTTTTTTTTTTTTTTTTTTTTTGGGGGGCATTTTTATTCAGCTTGTTCACTGTTGTGTCTTCTCAGTGCCTGGAATAATACCTGGCACTGTGCTGCTGCTGAAACTATGTCCCATGAAGTCAGTTCCAACCCATAGCGACTCTGTATAGGTTTTTTGTTTTTTTTTAACATTTTTATTGTGAATTGAGTGATAGTTTACATGGGAGATCATTAGCTTTATCTTCATCCTATTGTATATTGTTTCATTGCAATGATTACAATATTCTCCATGCATCATCATTCAATAATATTTGCTTCTACTTATATAATTGATTCCTTAACTAGGAATATATTCAAAAAAGTAGATTTTATAAAATTTGATAGTCAGAAAGGACCAAGGATTCTTCTATTCCTGAAATGAGTTGATTTGCAGATAATTTGCAAGCTTTTAGGTTAAGTGGCTGTTTTATTTTTCTCCAGCCCTTCCAATAAAGATAATCATAAAAATACAGAACTATTTTTTGCAAATATTTTCAGATTTTTTTCCTGTTCTGATTAAAAACAAACCAAAACAAGTCCGATCTCATCTTTCTAAGTATTTCTCAAAACTGTCTAATTTATCACATATCCAGCTGACAATCTCCTGATCTAAATTTAAAACGTATTTCTCCTGAAATACTGCAATGACATCTAAAGGGTCTTCACAAATATGCTCTCACTATATACGCCTTAGGGAGCATTCGTAAAGCAGTCCTCTGCTGTTTTCTGAAATTTGAATACCTTATCATGACCAATTTCAAACTATCAAATGTGCATATAGATACGGTAATAGATGTGCACCATATGTTTGCTGGCCCAATCATCAGTTATCTCAAGTCACCACTGTATGTTTAATGTGCCAAGAACCTATTTATGTTCTCCTATGGATTTATTTGCTCTTAGGGTGACAACATTTTATATGGTCTAAGTCAACTGACCCCTCTCTTCCTTCCCACCTATACTAGTTCTCTCCTCTCTAGATACAGTGGAATTACTTCAGTGTTTATATTGTATTGTCCTTTAATCTTTATAGATTTCCCCTTGATAGGTGCTACTCCAATTGAGTGAAAGACTTTCCGCTATTGTGATCTACATATATGACCCTGGAAAATATTCTTTACCATTAATATTAGGCCAGGCATTTTTCAATGTTTCTAAAGTAGCCTGTAATTCATTGTAATACTAAACATAAGTGATTTTTTTTTTTAATGTTTGTTTTTGTAATTTTTTTTTTTACTACATGATGGCAACAGTCCTCCTTTCATGCTCATTGCTTCTACCCTTTTACAAATGATTATGGCTCCTATTTAATGGTACACAAGAAAGAACGGTTAATAAGTAAATTAAAGACTGTCTTTATATGGACACCAAAGTACATTACACAATAATAACTCAAAAATGACTAAGCAATAATGGTCTTATTCAGAGACAGTGATTTGGGATTTTCATGACTTGAGTTCTATTGAAACACCTCTTAGGCAAGGTATTCTTAATACCCAACCATAATATTAAGTGGCACCAAAAACACTGGCAAAAATAGCACCACCAACTGACAAAATACCAGTTATAAAGTAATGCTAGAAACTTTCTTTCATTTATGACAAGAATTCTGGAAGATAGTCAGCTGGCCAATTGATTGGTAGAGATTCATATTTGTGCCCAGTCCAATGATCTAATGGAAGTTGATCTAATGGAAGGCAGCAATTATCAAATAATATCATTAATATCACATGCAAATAAAATTATGCTTATGATAATTAAAAAATGACTGTAGTAGTACATCAGCAGAGAATTGTTTGAAATTCAAGCTGGACTCAGAAGAGGGCATAGAAGGAGGGATATCATTATTAATGTCAGATGGATCTATACTGAAAGCAGAGAATAAAAGAGGGGTGTTTAATTGTGTTTTGTTAACGATACTGTGATATTTGACTGCACAAATCATAACAGATTATGGATAACAAAGTGAAGATTGGAAATTTCAGAACACATAATTGTACTCATTCAAAACTTATGTATATACCAAGAGGCAGTTGTTAAAACAGGATCAGAGGTTATTGCAGGGTTCAAAAATCATAAAAGGATTGTATTCTATCACCCCATGTCAATCTATATGTAAAGTTAATAATCTGAGAAGCTGGGCTAAATGAAGAAAAAGATGATATCAGGACTAGCTGAAGATTCTAGCAAGTTTAGATATGCAGATGTCACAAACTTGCTTACTGAAAGCCAAAGGGAATGGAAGTACTTACTGATGAAGATCAAAGAATATAGGTTTCATCAATATAGATTATAACTCAATGTAAAGGAATCCAAAATTTTCACAACTGGATCAATAAACAACATCATGATAAATGGAGAAAAAACTGAAGTTGTGAATGATTTTATTTAAGTTGGATCCACAATCAATGCTCATGGAACCAGCAGTCAAGAAATCACACAGTGTATTGTGTTACAAAAGACATCATTAAAGAGCAAAGATGTCACTTTGAGGACTAAGTTGTGCCTACTCAAGCCATGATGTTTTTAGTTGTCTCATATGCATGGGAAATTTGGACAATAAATAAGGAAGACTGAAGAAGAATTGATGCCTTTGAATTATACTAGTAGTCAAGAATATTGAATATATACAGCGAGAGAGACTGCCATACAGACGAATGAACAAATCAGGCTTGGGGAAAAAAGGCAGCCAAAATACTCATTTGAACTGAGGATAATAAGACTTTTTCTTAGGTACTTTGCATATATTATCAGGAGTGACCAGTCCCTGGAAAAGTGCATCAAGGTTGATAAATTGGACGGTAATTGAAAATGAAGAAGGCCCTCAAAGTGATGAATTGACACTGTGACTGTATAAATGCTAAAACATATCAATGAGTGTGAGGATGGTGAGGGATGGAGCAGTGTTTGATCCTGTTGTACATGAATTAGTATCAGTTGAAACCAACTGATGGCTCCTGAGAACAATAGCAACATGTAAATGTGTTGTTAGCTATTGTTATACAGCCTACTTATAGCTAGTATTCTCATTTAATAGTATTGTGTATTTAAAATACCTCCCTAATTATTATTTACTTATAGTTTTATGAATTTAGAAGGTATCAGGATATTTGCTTATAATATTTTCTCATCATTTTACTTCTAACCAAGTAATCGATACTCATTTTATATATATTGTTATTTTAATATTGTTGAGGTCAGGCCAGTACTGAAACTAGAAATCACTTGTAACCATCAGTCTTCTTTCTCCCTACAGAGCTATAGTTTCACTTTATCCTTCTTTAACCTAAATCTAATAAAAGAGAGAAAAAAAATAGTCCCTATGTTTCCAACATGCTGTTACAAAACCACAGCACAATAATTATTCGGCTTTAGCCTTTTCAAACTGACTCTCTGCAGTTGCAACCTTACTGATTTTATGTATTCAGTTTGAAAAAGGCTTTTTTTTTTTTTTTTCTCCCAGAGGCAGCTAGCTGTTAACAGAAAGAAGAGAAAAACAAGATTTATCTTATCCAGGTCCATCCAAAACAAGGTGCTCTGCTTTCTGTGACTTCAATTTGACAAGTAAAGCCTTGGGCATGCATGTAGCATCGCTGCTTGTCACTATAAGGCAACAGAGTGGAAAAGACAAGAGACAGTACAGAAATAGGCAAGTGTAGCAGGTAACTAATTAAGATTAGGAGTAAACAGTAAAAGATTTTGCAAATTTAAGGCATTTAATCTTTCCATATCTACCTTTGTAGAAAACATGCATAGCTGTCAAGCCACAGTTCAGATTGAAAAACAAAAAGGTTTTTCAGTCAAATTTAAAGAGTAGATTAAATGATTATCTGTAAATGGTGTAAAAATATGTGATCATTTTACCTTTGTTTCACAGGCTTGTTTCATTCAAAAATCAATGTTGATTTATGCTAAATTTGTTGTTGTGGTTCTAAGTCATAGAGATCATGAATAGTCCATAATGAGTGATGGTTTGAACTGCTGTCCTTGTGGTTAGCACTCCAGCAGTCTGGTCAACAATCAGAAATTCCTGTTTCCAAAATGAAGAAAAGAAGCACTCTCTTTCTGTGTGTGTGTTTGTATCTTTCTGTCAACCTATTTCTCTGTCTGTCTAACCACCTACCTAACTATCATATTTTGTTGTTGTTAAAATGCCGTCAAGTCAGTTCCGACTCAAAGACTCTGTTTAAGGTTCTTAAGGAGCAGCTGGAGGCCATGAACTGTAATCTTGTGGTTAGCAGTCAGGTTCTTATCCTATGTCATCAATATTCACCTTATATATGAAAGAGAAAGTATTACGTGGAAAAACTTGCTATTTAGCTCATTCATTGCTACTAATTATTTATATTTATATTTATTTTTCCTTTAAATTTTATCTGACTTTATCTCAGCATTGTGTTTTATCAGTTTTCTTACTTTTTTGTCATCTTTTCTTTCATTCAACAATAGCCATTGGAGATCTTTTCCCCTATATCAGCTACGTTATATACCAACATATTGCAGGAAAAAGATCTGCAAGAGTAATGATATGCAATTTGATTGTTTATAATAGTGTTCAAGATATGCTAACAGAATATAGACAGGGAACTAGTAAATTCATTCTCAATAAAGAATGTTTTCTTTCTTTCTATCCCTCTATTTATTTTCCACCATATCTGAATTTATTTCAAAATTCAATCATGTACTAAGATGCATTTGACACAAGTTCGGTGTGAGCCGCAAGGCAGGCGATTCAAACTCACCTGCTGTGATGATGTAACAAAATGCACTGGACCTCAAGGTCAGATTGACCTCAAGGTCGGTGGTTCAAATTCATGAGCCACTCCTTGGAAAACAGGGTTGCTATAAGTCAGAACCGACTGGAAGATACTTACCAACAACAACAACAATCTTTATTTGGAGCACACGTTGGCTGTACAATAAGCACTGGACTACTAACCACAAGGTCGGCGATTCAGTCTCATCAACCTCTCTCAGAAAACCTTTACAGGGTCATTATGAGTATGAACCAACTAGAAGGCACACAACAATAACAACAACGATCTTTTATTATGGATATTTACAGATGTTCAAAAAGCAAGCTTTCTATATTACTTGCAGTATTTGTCATTTACTCGATAATGCATCAAATCACTGCTGCAGGGGAATGGCAATGTAAGAAAATAGCACAATCTTGATCTTACAGCAAATTAAAACCATACAGGAAAAACTCACAGCTCCTTTAAATTTTCTTCTGACTTACTCATGTGTTTCCTATTGGTGGTTGTTAATTGTCATTGTGTTGGTTCAGACTCATAACAACCCTGTATGGGGTTTCTGAGGCTTTAAATGTCTGCGGGAGCAGGAAGACATGTTTCTGCGGCAAAATGGCTGGTGAGTTCAAATTGCCAACCTTCTGGTTTGCGCTCCAGTACTTATCTTACAGATTCGTGTACTTCCTTTCTTACTAGTATTCCCATCACATTTCTTTCCAGATTATTCAGTATCCAGGGTAGATACTGGCAAAACTATAGTCAAATTACATATAACAATTGAAGTTCAGTTTTAGTGTTCCTGAGGTTGAAGAGAATCGCATGAGGAATAGCAATCATCTGTACAAATCCTTCATGTTCTGGCACATGTGACCTTGTAACAAAAAACAGCAATGTTGAGCTGAATGCTCACATGTGGTTTTTTGGTGTGTTTTGTTTTTTTTTTTCTGAAATTATACTTTGGATTTGTAGAATGGTCTCTGCTCCAACTCAAAAGTAATGAATGCATTATTGTCAGTAAATTATAGGTATTGAATAATTCTTTCAAGTATTAAATTCAGTCATCACATGGCAATGCCAACCTGTGTCCACTTTTCATAGTGATTCCATTAATTTGAGCTATTTATACCAGTTTGCAATTTGTGAACTAGCTGGTGACAATTTGTCATAGCATAGTTTTGTAATTTCTCTCAATTTCAGTATTTCTTGACACTTTAAAAATTTTTTTCCTGAACACCAAGTGGTAAAGAAATTAGTATAATGAATATTGTAACAAATGGTAGTGCTTATCTCTTTAAATTTCTGAATACCACACTGACTTGTAACAAAGAAAACTAATATAAAATATCAGTTTACAATCCAGTGTTTCATAGTGCCCATGAAACTTGCTGTTTTTCTCCTTTTCTACAAACACCAGGTTTCTCATGCCTTTGTCCAGATTTTCAGCTATTTAAACTCTGCTAATCTCGTGGAGGAAAGATAGATTCTGTTCAATCTGTCATGTATATGGTTGAAATACTTTCCCATTAACTTTTACTGATAGAAATGTTAGCGCACGAAGGTACTGCTATGAGCTTGCTGGGATCTACCATAAATCCTATACTATAGCCCATTTTTCTTCCCATTCTTCAAATGATATGAGAAACGAAATAACCTGCTCATAGTACCAGCTTCTGTTCAGTGTAATTTTATCACATCCATTATCACATTTATCACATCCAAAACTTAAAATGTAAAATTATTGCTGTTAAGATTATTCTTATTCTTGGAGATACCATGTGCTACACGTAGAAGTACTCCTAAGGTGTTCTTGGTTGTTATATTTATGGAAAAAGTTTGATAAATTTAAGGGTAGAAACAAAAGTCAAAATTCTTAAGTTACCCAGGCTATTTTTGGCATAACAGCAGTCCTAAAATGTCCAGATTATCAAAGTTCAGGGTTATAACTATAACATAGTCCATTTTAAAAGTGGAGTTCTTTAGTTCATTTGGCAATAACTCCAACCCTTCATTTCAGACATATCAGAACTACATTAAAATAAATATAGGGGTGTGATTGCTCATGCTCATTAAGCGTCTATTCTGATTTTACAAAGAGAGTGTATATGATTTAAAAAAAAAAAAAAAAGAGGGGGGAGTGAACTTGAATTCATTATTACATCAGCAGCATAGATAGTATGAATAAGTATAGTGTACGACAGGACAGACCACTTCAAGATCTAACTAGTTACATGCTAGTAGCATGGTATGTATCCCCATTACTTTTCAGCTTATTCTTCCAGGCCATAGAAATTCAATCATAATTGGTATCATCATATCATATTATGTGCCATATCAAATGAGATCTTTTTTTTTTTAAATTCATATACGTTAGTCAAGAGGACAAAAAATATACTCAAGAGAATAAAACTCAAAATATGTGACAGGACTTCAAAAGTTCATGGAAAAACTCATTTTTTTTTTTTTTAAATCTAATTTTTCCATGTATTTTCCCAAAAACCAAATGGGCAAAGATCTGCAATTGGAAAATCAAAAGTGAAGAACATGTTCAGTATTTCTCAGGCTGAATAACTGAAGAAAAATTCAAGCCTGAACTTGCAATGTTGTAAGATTGTAAGGGCAAAATATTGAATGATGCTGTAAGTGTCAAAAGAGCTGGCAGGAATACTCAGAGTTACTATAACAAAAATTACTGGTAGATGCTCAATTTCAAGAGGTGTTGTATGATCAAGAACTGATGGTATTGAAGGAAGAAGTCCAAGATGCGATGAAGGCATTCATGAAAAAACTAGGCTCCAAAATTGATGTAATACAAATTGAAACTGATGAATGCTAGAAGTCATTACTCCTCTAGGTTAACAAATTTGGAAGACAGCTAAGGCATCATGTGTAGTAAAGTGGAAGGTTAAAAAGATGGATTGATGTAGTGACAGCAACAATGGACTCAAACATAAAAACAATTATGAGGATGGTTTCAGTCTGTTGTGCATAGAGTGCTATAAGTCAGAACTCACATGACAACAGCTAACAACAATGAACTTTTTCAAGCCCCCTCAGATATACTGGAGTGGATTAGAAATTCGAGAATTATGGTCCTGTTCCTTCTGAGATTCCTACAGTGTTTTTTATTTTTTGCTTTTGTCTTTTGGATTTTTTTTCACATACAGTCAATGTTTTTCAATTTTCACAAGGAGAGTAAGAGAAATACTTTCTCACTTTTAGGATCCTGTTCTTCCAACCCCAAAAGCCACGTGAACAAACTGGCCTGTTAACTGGTTCTTCTAGTAAATTGTTTCATAATTTCCACACTACCTAGAATAAGTCTGTTATAGATATTTTTAAAAAATCTCCCTCATGAAGTAGGAAAGGCTAAGTCATCGGGAAGCCTGGATTTCCTAAAAGTATTTCTCTATGGGTACCGCTTTCAGTGGGCAATTATTTTGGCTAATAGGTGGGAAAAATATGACCAGAACAGCTATATGCTACCTCCATAATTGAAGAGTACTACAACACATTACATCTCTTAGGAATATATACTGTATATATTAATTACCCCCTATCAGTAAAAGTCCTGGTGTGGCACTGTGGGTTAATTCGCCAGACTGCCTAGCCGTTTGAATTGCAAGGTCGGTGGTTCAAACTCACCAGCTGCTCCTCGGAAACCTATATAGGGTTGCTATGGGTCGGAAACGACTTGAGGGCACTTCACAACAACAACAATCAGTACAGCTTCAGAATTTCATTTAAAAAGCAAACTTGATGTCTGAAAGAATAACTGTTATGCTTGTTTGTGTTCTTTCAATGGGTCTAGAGAAATACATCCAAACAATTGATGCTAATGGCCTGCTTGATATTAGTATTTCTAATACATAGTTGACAAATTATATATAATCTAATAAATTACTAGAAGAGTAAAATTTTAAAAACCAATTCTTAAAAATATACATTAAAATTTTTATCTTTATGCACAATATGTATTGTTATTCTCTAATTATAATTAAAATTAATAAGTAAAATAGAAGTTTCCATGTTGAATACCTGTAATGCACATTCAGAACAGAAAAAGCACCATTAAGGCACTTGACTTTCCCATTTTTGTTTTTGTTTTTTTTTAATATTTTTTTCTTTTTCAACTTTTAGCTTTTCCAGTAAATAGGATAAGAAGCCTTGGTAGCAAAGTGGATTATGAGTTGGGGTGCTAACCTCAAGATCAGTAGTTCAAATCTACAATGAAGTTCTCTACTCATGTAAAGATTTACAGCCTTAAAAACCCTATACAAACTCGCTATGAGTCAGAACCGATTCAACAGCATACAATCCCCAACCCCAACAGTAGATAGGCTTATAATAATATTTAATTGTGGTTTTAGTTTTTAAATTACATCTTGTCTTTTGTTTCTTAAGAAAGATGCTCAACTTAATGCATAAAAATACACTAATAAAATAAAGACAGAATGACATTTTAATATATATATATATATATAAGAACTATAATATAAATTGTGGAGTCCTGATGTGGTACTGTAGGGTAATGCACTGGACTGAGAGTTCAGTTTGAACAACAAGTTTGGTGGTTCAAATTCACCAGCCTGCTTCTTGGAAATCCTGTACAAGGTCACTATGAGTCAGAACCAACTTGACAACACTTAGCAACAACAGTATAAATTATTAAACAAACAAACAAACAAACAAACAAAAATCAGTAACGCTTCCATCTGTGGTATGGAAATATTAAAGTGTTTTCATGCATTTGTTACATGCAGAATTCATGGATTAAATTGATAAATTGCAAGAAGTAGATGATATGTCCAGTTCACTGAATTAAAAAACTAACTTGTTTTAATTTCTTAGGTAACCTAACAAACAGATTCATTCCAATTTAATACCAAGGGGATGACATCTCCAGTATTATCTACACATTGTTAGAAGGAGAAGATTAATGCATTTCTTGCTGTTCTCCATGAGCCTCACATTATTAGAAAATTAATAAACATTATAATAACTAAAGCAAAAAGCACACTTTGATAATGCACTAATGCAAGATGTACATTCTGTAGAAGGTTGGGGAAAGGTGACTTCTATTGGAAGAAATAATTTTTCCTTACAGATTTATTTAAATTCAGATATGGTTGAAAAAAAGAAATTCAGAAAAATCAAAGTTTTGTGATGGTTTTCTCACACTTATCAAGACCTTGTTGTTGTTGTTAAGTGTTGTAGAGATGTTCAGACTAATAGCGACCCCTAGGCTCCATGAGATCATGGAAATACAGTTAAATGATTAGAGCCTAGAATAGGCAAGGAAATGTTTGGAGACATGATTTGAGATTACTTTTAGAGATTTTAAGATTACAGAATATAAACATATTCTGTAACAATGTGTAACCATAAATTTGCTTTGTTAGTTTTTAAAAAGCAACATCATATAATTAGTCTTGGTTTATGGTGCCAACTACAGGCTATGTTGATTTTGAGAGACACTAAATTAAGCACTCCTTAAAAGGGTTACTTTGAATCCAATGAAATTTGAACCAAAATAGCAGATATGGGGAAGGAAAATAATAATATGATCACAAAAAAGCAATGAAATTGGATACCATATATAAGAGATAGTTAAAAAGCACCATTACTAGGGTTTCGGTTCATACAGTTAAAAACATACTGTTACTGATGGTGGTGTGCCATAGAGTTGGTTCAGACATAATAGCAACCCTGCATAGGGTTTCTGAGGCAGAAAGCCTCGAGTCTTATCTTTCTCATTTTTTAAACATGCCTTCTGATCACTGGATGGTTCCAGACATGTCAGACAAATTATCTTAGTAACACACTGGTCTTAGTCTCAATATGGTTCATTAAAAAAATAATAATAATAATTTCAGAAAGATCAGACTTCCTTTTGTCCCCCTAACTCAAAGAACATTTAAAATAAGCACAATTTGAGTCTCTTGAGGATGCCAAAAGTATCTTTTGACATGGTGTAAATTGAGGAGCTCAGCTTTCTTAGGGGAAGTGTTGAAGAGATGGAAACACCACTTTCAAAAGTGTTTAGACCTAGATGGAAAATATATCAAGAAACAATCATTTCACATTCTGATATTTTTGTTTAATAAAGGTTTCTATAATTTTGAAGCAATACTTATTTGACTTACCCTCTTAATCTTCTGGTTAAAGAAAACACTTTAAATAATTAAACTGACAGGAAGACTGCTGCCATGGACCATATGCACTTGACCTGGAAAGATACATTGGAATAAAAATGTTCAGTTCAATATGGACATGCTGAGTTTGCGACAGACTTATAAAAGTATCTAGAAGACAGTTTAAAAAGGAGATGTGGAGTTCAAGAGAAAGGTGTTGATTGAGTAAATGTGGATATAAGTTCATAGAAATATTAATTGAAGTTGTGAAAAGAATAAAAGCTTGAAGAAACAAAATACACATAATAAAGAAAGGAAGATCATGAAAGTAGCATTTTGGTGAGTTTTATGATTGGGGACTGAGTAAAGGCAGTCTCAAGAACACAGACAAAGTAAAAAGATTAAAGGAACTAGTAGAGTTTAATGGTATGGAAGCCAGCTTATTCAAGGTAAAGAAGAAAGAAAAAAACATTTAGCTTTTCTATTTTTTGCAACAAAGGTATGATTCAGTGATTAATATTATGAATTTATAGAGGAAGTTACATAGAATCTGTGATACTAAGTATCTTTCCTATGCTAGATGAATTATGAAACTGGAATTTTAATCAATGTCTGGGTAAAAGGTTAAGGGAAATAAAAACTAAAAATACTCCTGAATATAGTAAAACGTGGATACTTGGCATATTTATCATGATAAATTGGATTATATTGCGGTAAAAAAAAAAAAATAGTAGTGTGATTTTTAACTTAATGCAATAAAGATTTGCTTAGTGCTCTAATTGTATGTCTAGAATTTATCATTGCTGGTGGTCAGGATGGTAGGTTTTTATCCATATTGTCACTTATGACTCAGATATAGGCTCTACCATGTGGAGTGTCAGCATTGTTGGGCTGAGGGAAATTCAGTTGCAGATTTCTGCATTGACTCTTCTATATACTGGTTCAGAAGTGATAAATACATGGCCCTTTGGTGCACAACTCGTTCTGTAGAGCTCACAGGCCAGTTCTAATGAATTGAGAAGAGGCTGGAAAACATGGGGAAGAAAATGTTATATATGAGGCGTTCCACTACTTACCAAGATTGCAAAAAAAAAAAAAAAAAAAGGAAACTATAAAGAATTTTTTTAAATCAGGATAAAAGAAAAGGAAGTAATTACTATATGTATAAACTCAGGACAACAACCAAAAGAGAAAAAACTGCATAGGCAAAAGAGGTAAGGATACAGCAAATCAAGGGACCAAAACACAATAATGCACTAGACCTCAGGGTAGGTTTGAACTGAAAGATTCAAAAAGCCCACCCCTTGGAAACTTTAAACAGAGTCGGTATGAGTCAGAACCGACTCCACAGCACTAAGCACCAACAAGAATAAACATTGTTTGGAAAACAAACAAAAACCTCTATCTATAAAGAAAGATTTTATTTTTTAATAAAAATGAAAGTAATGCAGCCTTGAATAGCCAGAGCAACAGAAGATACATCTTCAATGAAAGATCATCAGGAAAACCCCCAAACAAATATAACAGTATGATTTGCTACAACAAGAATAAGCAAGTTGTTCACCAGGAAGCCATCAAGGCAAGAAATCAAGTCTGTTCAGGACAAATTGCCCTCTAAGACTGAAACTCAGAGAGAAAACATGAGCAGGCATGTAAATTTGCTGGCAACCACATCGGTCTACTAATGAGTGGAAAGGGGAGAAAGGCAGCAAGGAAGAAATGGGCTGAGTTCAACCATGTTCCATAAATTCCTGTTGACCTGTAGATGAGAAAGAAGAGGAAGGGCTGGTTGGTTCAAAGTGTGGTGAAACCAGGGAACACCTGAGTCCATGGACAAGGACATAGCCACAGAGGGCTTGAGCTAAGTGTGAAGCATCCTGCTGATATGAAGGGAGGGGAGACGTACAAGAACACCCAAACTTGCAGATAGTACCCATCTGACCTAGCTTCTATGGCTTGATAATCAGAACTTGATTTGATATTGTTGTTAAGTGCCATCGAGTCAACTCTGACCATAGCAACCCCCGTATAGGGTTTCTAAGCAGCAGCTGGTGAGCTTGAACCATCAACTTTGCAGTTCAAATGGCTTTGCAGTCTGGCACATTAACACATAGCACCACACCAGGACTCCAGAACTCGACTAAAGGAAAATAAAAAATAAAACAATTTTTGATAAAGGAAATGAGGGTAAATTGCTACAATTTAATGAACTTGACCTATACTCATGGAGGTAGTAGCTCAAAATACCATCTGAGAGGGAAGGAATCTTCGTATCAAGTATCAATGCTATCCCCTCTATATACAGGGTAGATAAGGACGGGCAACTTAGATACTGGCTACCTAAAATGAGAGGGCAATAAAGGCACAAAGTGACTGGCTTACAAGCTTTCAAGAGGAAGTTTGGTTTAAGAGTGTGTGAGGGAAGATACAGTCACCACTGAATAGTTTTCATCTTGTATAGATGGGTCTGGTAAAAAGAGATGGGAATAAGATTCTTATGATTCAATAGTAATTGTTATCATGACTAACTGCAACTGTCACAATTGTAAAGGTGGAGGTTTTATAACAAAAACAGGGGAGTGGTTGATCTTACAGTCCAGAAATAGAGAATCCTAGGACCATCAAGGGACAAGAGCACAAGCAGAATGTGGAACCTTATCCAGAGAAGCAGCAACACCAGAGATTGAGGCAGAGTTGGAGACATGGAGAGAGAGAGTAGCTGAGGACTCTAGATTCATGGAAAGAGAGGGACTGAGAGCTGGCAGCCAGGAGTTGGAGTGGTGTAAATTATTATATATGCCTGACTGCATTAAAATAAATTTTTAAAAAGAGCTAAAATGAATAGAGAGAAATCCTGTTGACAGATGGTACATGGTGGGGATTGTGGTCACTGTAATGTAACAAAATATATGGTTTGTTGAAAGCAAAACTGATGATCTGCCCTGTAAACTTTTACTCAATTCACTATAAAAAC
The DNA here is from genome assembly GCF_000296735.1 of Chrysochloris asiatica. Lineage (NCBI taxonomy): Eukaryota > Metazoa > Chordata > Mammalia > Afrosoricida > Chrysochloridae > Chrysochloris > Chrysochloris asiatica. Next base: position 5,183 of record NW_006409794.1, on the reverse strand, counting down.
TTTAAGGAAAAAAAAAAAAGAAGAAATAAAACAATGTTTTTAATTATAATATTCATTCTCAATATAGTTTCTTCAATCTAAAATTTTAGATATTAAGAGTATCCCTAGCCCAATACTAAATAGGTATTTTTAAATAAATAAGTAAATCATGTAATTATGTTAAAGAGAGATGGAATAACATATTATATAAAACTGAGTATAAGACATCAACGCTTCTTAGAAACTTGGGAGATTTTTCAAACACTTGCCAAAAATGAAAAAACAAAAGACTTGCAGGAACTATAATTTACATTAATGTCTTTTAATGATACCTTAAGAGCAAGTAAAAATATCTAGTGAAATAGGAATATTTAGGACTACATACAATGATATATTTACTAAAATTTTATACTATCTCTAACACAGAGAAAATGTTTTAACTTTGTCAATTCATTATTGAACACTTTTAGGCTTCTGAATCTACTACTCTTCTGTTGGTGTATTGTGTTGAGATGGCTTGTGTGTTGCTGTGATGCTAGAAACTATGATACCAGTATGTTAAATACTAGCACTGTCGCCTATGGTAAACAGGTTTCACTGGAGCTTTAAGAATACAACTGATTAGGAAGAAGGAGTCCTAGTGTGGTGCTGTAGGATAAGTGCTGGACTGCAATGTCAGTTGAACCACAAGTTCAACTATTCAAACTCACAAGTCACTTCTGGGAACCCTATACTGGGTTGCTATGAGTCAGAAGGAACAAGACGGCACTTAACAGGAGGAAGAAGACACAGACACTTTCAAATGGCTTTCCAATGAAAACCTTATGAAGAGCAGCAGAACATTATCTGATATAGTGCCAGAAGATGAGCCTCTCGGCTGGAAAGCATTCAAAATATGACTGGAGAAGATCTTCCACCTCAGAGTAGAATTGCCTTTAATGACACGGATGGAGTAGAGCTTTGGAGAAATTCATTTGCTGATAGAGCACAACTCAAAATGAGAAGAAATAACTGCAAACATCCACTAATAATCCAAATGTGGAATATATGAAGTATGAACTTGGAAATTGCCAAAGTTAAATGCATAAAGACCAATATCCTAAGCATTCGTGATTAGAATGGACTGGTAATGGTCATTGTAAAACAGATAATCATATGGTTATATGGTCAGGAACATCAAACTGAAGAAGAGCATTGCATTCACTGTCAAAAAGAGCATCGCAAGACCTATATTAGAGTACAATGCTGCCTGTGATAGGATAATATCCATATGCCTACAAGGAAGACCTACAATCCTGGTGTGGCACTGTAGGATAAACACTGGACTGCAGAGTTGTTTTAAACCACAAGGTTGACAGTTCAAACTCTCCAGATGCTCCTTGGAAACCCTATACAGGATCAGTAAGAGTTGGAACAAACTTGTCTACAATTAACAACCAACAATAAAAAGGAAGACAAGTTAGCACAAATATTATTCAAATTCATGCAGCAATCACTAATGTCAGTGATGATGAAATTGAAAAATTCTACCAAGTTCTTCAGTCTGAAATTGATCAAACATGGATTCAAGATGCATTGATAATTACTGGTGATTGGAATGTGACAGTTGGCAATAAAGAGGAAGGATCAGTAGATAGAAACTATGGCCTTGTTGATAGAAAAAAGAATAAATGCTGGAGATTACACAACAGAATTGTCCACAACCAACTATTTATTCATAGAAAATACTTTAAAAATTTAGAAGGCTACTATACATGTGGACTTCACTAGATTAAATGCACAGGAAGCAAACTGATGACATAAATAGGAAGAAACAGTGGAAAGACACATTACTATCAGCTAAAACAAGGCCAAGATCCAACTGTGGAGCAGACCATCAATTGTTCATATGCAAGTGCAGGCTGAAGTTGAAGAAAGAAAATTTAAAGTCCACAAAAAATAAAACATGACCTTGAATATATTGTTGTTTTTATTAGGTGCCATTGAGTCGGTTCAGACTCATACGGAAACTATGATCCAGTCCTTTTCTGTCCTCAAAATTGTTACTATGTTTATTTCCATTGTTGCTTATACTGCATTAATCTTTCTTGTTAGGAGTGTTCCTCTTTTTCTCTGACTCTCCACATTGCCAAGCATAAATCTACCTCTTGAAGTGGCCAACATCAACTATTACTTCTAGGTACATTGACTTTGTGAATTACTTCCATCTTCTTTTTCTGCTTTCTATATCATTCACTATTTTGCATACATTGTTATTGATGTGAGCAGTTGAGTCAGTCCCCACTCATAGCAACCCTGTATAGGGTTTAAAAGGAGCAGTTGGTTTTTGAACCACCAAACTTATGGTTAGCAGTAAAGTGCTTATCCAGCAGTGCCACACATGGATTACCCATAGAGTTTACATACAGTAAGTTGTGGCTTGAATTTTTCTTCAATTTCTTATTTTCTTCAATATATTTCAGCTTGAGAAAAACTAAACATGTTCTTCCCTTTTGGCTTTCTAATTCCAGGTCTTTGCACATTTCCTTGTAAATACTTTACTTTGATTTCTCTAGTTGTCTTGTAAATTTTTCTATTAATCCCTTTTACATCCTCAACTCTTCCACTTGCTTTAGATTTTTGAGACTCAAAATGAAATTTAGGAATCTCTTCTGACATCCTATTTAATCATTTCTTTCTTTCCTGTATTTTTAATGACGTTTTGCTCTCTTCCTGTATGATCTTGATGTCATCCCACAACACTTCTGGTCTTGGTCATTAGTGTATAATGCATTAAATATGTTATCGACATGGTCTCTAAATTCAGGGGGAAAACATTCAAAGTTATAGTTTGGGTTCATTTTATTAAAGATTGTAATTTTCTTCAGCTTCAGCTCTAACTTGCTTATGAGTAACTGATAGTCTGTTCCACAATATGCCATGGTCTTGCTTTGGCTTTTACTGAGCTTCTCCCTTGCTCTTCCAACAGATGTAGTCAATTTTATTCGTTTGTATTTGATCTGGTGAGGCCCATGTATATAGTTACATTTTCTGTTGTTTAAAAGAGGTATTTGTAATGACCATGTCATTGGTCTTTCAAAATTCTGTCATGGAATCTCTTCAGCATCATTTCTATAATCAAGGCCACATTTTCCAAACACAGATCCTTCTTCTTTGTTTCCAACTACCACATTCCTATCATCAGTAATTAGCAATGTATCTTGACTGCATGTTTGATCAGTTTCAGACTGAATAAGTTGATAGTTAGTATTGTTATAAGAGTTGTAGAGTTGGTTCCAACTCATAGGAACCATGTATAGGTTTTAAATTTAGGAAAGGTGTGCACCAGGGTTATAGTCTTCCCACAAAATTATTTAATCTGTACAGTGAGCAAATAATCAGAGAATCTGGATTATGTGAACAAGAATGTGGCATCAGGATTGGGCAAAGGGTTATATACAACCTGTGATATACAAATGATATGCTTCTGCTTGCTGAAAATAAAAAGGACTTAAAATACTAATGAACAAAGACCACAGTATGGGTTGCACCTCAATGTAAAGAAAACAAATATCCTCACCACAGGAAAAATGAATAACGTCATGAAAATACACAAAATATTGATGTTGTCAAAGACTTAATTTTGCTTGGATCCACTACCAACACTCATGGAAACAGCAGTTAAAAAATCAAACAACTTTTTGCATTAGACAAATCTGATTCAAAAGAGCTCTTTAAAGTGTTCAAAAGCTAAGATGTCAGTTTGAAGACTAAGGTGTACCTGAGACATGTTATTTTCAGTAGGCTCATATGCATATGAAAGTTGAACATTGAGTGAGGGAGAATGTACAAGAATTGGTGCATATGAGTTATAATGATGAAGAATATATTAAAAGTACCATGGACTGCTAGAAGAACAAATAAATCTGTGTTTGAAGAAGTACAGCCAGAATGCTCCTCAAAAGCTACCTTATGTCTCTCAGACTTTGGACATATGATCAGGAGGGACCAATCCCTGGAGAAGACATCATGCTAGATAAAATGAAGGCCAATGAAAAAGAGGAAGACCTCTAATGAGATGGAATGGCACAGTGGCAGCAGCAATGAGCTCAAGCTTAACAATAAATGTGAGGATAGTGCAGGACAGGGTAGTGTTTTATTTTATTGTGAATAAGATTGATCTGAGTGTTTTCTGACTCAGCAGCACCTAGCAACAATAACATAGAGCTTAATAATCAACATTAAAAAGGCACAGATATAAATACAGCATTCCAACTTTTGGGAAAAAATGTTTTTATTTTTCACTATTAACCTTAAATTTTTGTTTCTTTTCTTTTTTTTTTTAAATAAATAAAGACATTTTTTATGGAAGATGTATAGAAGTGTATGTTATCATCCTAAGTAGAAATAGCATAGATCTATCTACTTAGTAAATAACAGTGTTATTCAAATTTACACACCAACCATTAAAGTCAATGATGATGAAATTGAAGAATTCTGCCAACATTTTCTTCATTAAAGATGCATTGAAAATTACCGGTGATTGGAGGATAAAAATTGGAAATGAACAGGAGGATATGTTAGAAAATATGACCTTGGTGATAGAAATTATTTTGGAGATCACATCATAGAATTTTGCAAGTCCAATGGCTTATTCCTTGAAAATAGCTTTTATCAATAACATAAAATGTGACTATACACATGGACCTCACTAGATGGGAAAAAAGGAAACAAATTGACAACATCTGTGGGAAGAGATGATGGAAAAGCTCAATATCATCAGCCAAAATATGGCCAAGGGCAGACTGTGGAACAAGCCATCAATTTTTCATTTAAACAAGGTGTCTACTGCCAAAATATGATGTTGAATATATCCTTCTTGAATTTAGGGACCACCTAAACAACAGATTTGATGCATTAGACACTAATGACAAGTGACAAGAATAATTTAAAAATGAGATCAAGAACATCATACAGGGAGAAAACAGAGTATCATTAAAAAGAGGGATAGGGTGGAAAATCAAGGTATACAGAAGAACACTGAGACAGGTTTGCATGGGCTAAATTGGACAGAGATAAAGACTGATGCATGCTCAACTTTACAATTACAGGGCTATGGAATACAGGGATTGAGGCATAGTCCAAAGAGGGGCAATAATGCTAAGTTGCTTGACTGTCTTATGAATTTTGGTTTCCCTTGCCTACTATTGTAAAATAGACACCTG
>NW_006409793.1:22463-25431 GCF_000296735.1 Chrysochloris asiatica | reverse complement strand
ACAGAACAGATCCCGGGATTCCCCACTGCCAGCCTCAGACCACCTCTAACCTCCTGTTTAGGCAAATCTCTTCTCTGGGACCATCAGAACCAGCTAAAAAACATTTTTTTGTATGTTGTTGTTGTTGTTAAGTGCCGTCGAGGTCAGCTCCAAATCCTCGACCAATCACGAGCTCTCAGATCCATCAGACTGATTCCACTGAAGCGTAGGCCAGTGCTGACTATCTGGTCAGTCTGCATCTGTGGGCCTCTTAACATGTACCTCTCTGTGGGCTTCTATTTCGGTCACGATGATGTGGCTTTGGAAAGCATGGGACATGGCTTTGGAAAGCATGGCAAAGGAGAAATACAAAGGTGCGGAACATCTCTTCAAACTGCAAAACCGGTGTGGTGGTCGCGCACTCTTCCAGGACGTGTGGAAGCCATCCCAAGATGAGTGGAGAAGAACCCTGGATGCCATGGAGCCACCCTGGCCCTGGAGAAGGACCTGAGCCAGTTCCTTTCTGGATCTGCATGCTGTGGGTGCTACCCGCACAGACCCCCACCTCTATCCTCTATGACTAGCTGGGGAACCATTTCCTGGATGAGGTGGTGAAAATTATCAAGAAGATGCATGACTCTTGACCAACCTCTGCAGGTCGGCTGACCTCCAGTCGGGGTTGGGTAAAGATCTCTTCCAGAGGCTCAATCTCAAGCAGGTCTAGGAGCCTGCACAGAGCCCAGCAACCTGTGAGGGGCCTTCAGCCTTCTTACCCTGCCTGAACCTCATCCTCCAGTCACAAAGTCCGCTTCGTCACCACGCTGGAGGGCCTCTCTCCCAAGCCGTGGACCCAATGAAAACAATATAGCTTCCTTTTATATTAAAAACAAAACAAAACAAAAAAACCCTGCGAACATGGGAACATGGATAGGCTTCTGGAGGCTTCAGGCTTTAGTGTCAAATTCTATGTGAGACAGTGCACATCTGTGGGCATCCCCACATGATCACCAAAAAACCAAACTCACTACCACTGACTGTACTTGGACCAAGAGGCAGTTGTTCGAACAAAACGTGGGAACACTGAATGGTTGAACATCACGAAAGGTGTGCAACAGGGTTGTATTCTTTCACCATACTTATTCAACCTGCATGCTGATCAAATAATTTGAGAAGCTGGGTTCTATGAAGAAAGACGTGGCATCAGGCTTGGAGGAAGACTCATTAACAACCTGCAATATGCAGATGATACAACCTTGCTTGCTGAAAGTGAAGACGACTTAAAACGTTTACTGATGAAGATCAAAGAGCATAGCTTTCGGTATGGATTACGTCTCAATGTAAAGAAAACAAAAATCCTCACCACTGGACCAATAAACAACATTCTTATCAACGGAGAAAAGATTGAAGTTGTCAAAGACTTCATTCTTTTTGGATCAACCATGAACACACATGGAAGCAGCAGTCAAGAAATCAAACGACATATTGCATTAGGCAAATCTGCAGCACAAGACCTTTTTAAAGTGTTGAAGAGCAAAGATGTCAGTTTGAGGATTAAGGTGCGCCTGATCCAAGCTGTGGTATTTTCAATAACCTCATATGCATGTGAAAGCTGGGCAGTGAATAAGGAAAAATTGATGCTTTTGAGTTATGGTGTTGGAGGAGAATATTGCAAATACCATGGGCTGCCAAAAGAACAAACAGATCTATGTTGGAAGAAATGCAACCAGAGTGCTCCTCGGAGGCCAGGATGGCCAGACTTCGTCTCTCATACTTCAGACATATTGCCAGAAGGGACCAGTAGCTGGAGAAAAACATCATGCTTGGTAAAGCAGAGGGTCAGAGAAAAAGAGGAAGACCCCAACAAGATGGATTGGCACAGTGACGCTGGGTTCAAGTGTCACAACAACTGTGAGGATGGTGCAGGACTGGGCAGTGTTTCATTCGGTTGTGCATAGGGTCACTATGAGTCGGTACCGACTCGATGGCACCTAACAACAACAACTGCTATTGAGTCTATTCCAACTCCTAGAACCCTCCACACAGTTTCTGAGGCTGTACATCTTTACAGGAGCAAAAAACCTCATCTTTCTCCTGCGGAGTGGCTGGGAGGTTTGAACTGCCAACTTTTCAGTTCACAGTTCAGTGCTTCTCTTACAGTGTCACCAGAGCTGCTTTACATGAACACAAGGACCTGTTTTTCTGAAAAGAGAGCTAATAGGCTTACATCAGATCCACGAAAGAGTCCAGGGCCTTAAAAGACTAAAAACCTCTCAATTTTTAGAGCTAGATCATAGCAGCGAAGTTGGGATGCCAAGGTAACATCAAGAAACTACTGGTGTTAAGAAATGCTGTTCCAAAAAGGAAAACTACTCACAACTTCTTGATCAACTTCAACTAAACCCACCTACAGGAAGGAGTAGTTAGCAGGTATATGTGGGGCTCTGTTGCTGTCAAAATGGATGTTTGCCTGTCCTGGTGGATTTAGTTGTGGGTACTCTGTGGCAGGCTAACAGTGTATTTCAGTAAAAAGGTAGTTCAAGGAATGAATAGAAGGTACCAGCACTCCACTGTTAAGTTCAAAAGTGGACACATCCAGTAGGCATCGCAAGAAAAACAAAACAAAACCATCAACAAAAGAAACTAAACCTGTTGCTTTCTAGTAGATTCTGTCTAGTGGCCACCCCACGTGTTACAGAGTAGAACTGCTCCACAGGGCTTTCTTGGCTGTAATCTTGTGGCATTGCAGGATAATGCACTAGACTGCAAAGTCGGTTTGAGCCGTAGATCAGCGGTTCAAACCAACCAACTGCTCCTCGGAAATCCTACACAGCATCACTGTGTGTCAGAACCAACTTGAGGGCAATTACCAGCAACAGCAAATCTTTATGAATGCATCTCAGTAGGCCTTGTATCTGTGATGTCACTGGGTGGGTTTCAACCACCAACTTTTAGAGTAATGGTCAAGGACAAACCATTTGTCTCCTCCCAG
>NW_006409793.1:7290-22053 GCF_000296735.1 Chrysochloris asiatica | reverse complement strand
GGTTCAAACAGACCTTGCGGTCTGGTGTTTACCCTATAGAGGTGTTTATCCTACAACTCCACACCAGGACTCCTGAATAATGAGTCTTGAATAGTGTTTCTCTATTCTGGAACTGCTCCACCCCTCTCCTGCAGGGGTGGGGGTGGGGGTGGAGGGGTGGGTGAGTGTTGGAAATGGGTGTGGTATTTTTGGTTGTCACATGACTGGGGAGGGGGTGCTACTGCCATTCAGTGGACAGGGGGCCAAAGACACTTAACATCTTACAATGGGGGAGACTGTCCAATACAATGGAGATTTGTCCAGGACTAAATACCAATAGTGAATAGTGAATTGGTTCATTGGATCGGGTTTTTTTTTTTTTTTTAGTAAGAGAGCTCGTGAACTCCTCAAAAGCCTGGTCAGTCCAAGGATGCTGGGAGAGGGGATGTCCACTGTTGGTTTTACAGGGGCAACTTGGAGGAATGGGGCACAGGTCTGAGGGGACGGAAGGGTAATGGTACTGGAAACTCCTCCAACCCAGTTACCTCACATGAAGAATGAAGAAAAAAAGACCAGTGGGTGGAAATGAGCTGGGCTTCACTGTGGCATTGCTTCTTTTCCCCCACCCGAGTGAGACAGCTGGGAAGCTTGGATCAGGAGGGAAGCCCAAGACGGGGATTTGGGGTAGGACAGAATCAAGGGATTGCCCCAGAGAAAATACCAGAAGGAGTCTTCCAGAAGTCAGGCAGGCCTTGTCTAGACAGAAAAGTCCCTGCTGCTGATCTGATTGTGCTCAGATTGGTTCTTGCGATTCTTCATGGGTGAGGCCTGACCCCTGAATCTGCTGGTACCCCAGAAGGGGCCCAGGGCGTGAGGAGCACTTGTCAAAGAGGGACACTGGTGACGTGGCCTCTTGCACTGCAGACTGTGGGAACTGCCTCCGGAAAGCCTTGTCCCCCGTGCCAGCAGTGTGTGGTAGGAAACAGGGCTCCCTGAGGGCTTCAACGATCCGCCACCACACAAAAGGGTCTTGCACGCCCCAGTCAGCGCGCACGTTCGTGTGCTGCCTGCCATCCGGTGTCCCACAGCTCTGTGGCTGGGCCAGGCCAAGGGACTTTACAAATAGGTATTGAGGTCAGCACTCAGCCCAAGTTTTGTCTTTCGCTAATCAGTGGTTTGAAAGATAAAGCCGTGAGATGACAGTGGCGGTGAACCCAGCTCGAATGGCCACAGAGGGAGCTTACACCTCACACTGGCTGGGGGGAGGGGACGGGGCCCAGCTGCTGACATTTTTACAAAACAAATAAGTGTGGGGCAGAGCTGGTAACCTCAGTGTGATGGAAAAAGATGGTCAGCGGCGGCGTGTCTGCCAGAAATGGTGTGTTTCTCAGCCCACCTGTTAGGAAACGGAAAGGGAGATGTTGATTAATAAAATCACAGCAAACTGGTATGGCATGTCTACTGAGTGCCTGGTATGGTTCTGAACACTTTATGTGGGGCTTATCACAATGAAAAGGAGCCCTGGTGGTGTCGTGGGTTAAGTGTTGGGCTGCTAACCACAAAATCAGCCGTTCGAATCCACCAGACACTCCATAGGAGAAAGATGAGGCTTTCTGTTCCCGTAAAGATTTACAGTCTTGGAAACCCTATACAGGCTCACTGTGAGTTAGAACTGACGAGAAGGCATACAATCACCACCACCACCATCACAGTGAAACCTCAGAACCATTCCATATGGTTCCCAGAGAAATGAGGAAACTGAGGCAGAAAAGTTCATTTATTCCTCCCAGGCTGTACAACTAAGAAGTGGTGGAAATCTGAGTAGGTGTGGAGGAGGAGGACAACTAGATGAATTGATACAACTTAGTTCATAAAGATAATGAACTTCTGAGTTAGGGGAGCAATGTCTGGGGTCTTAAAAGCTTGTGCGCCTCCATCTGACACATAACTATTGGTCTTATCTTGTTGGGAACAAAGGAGAGTACAGGAAGACAAATACTCAGAGAAACAACTAATGCACAGGACCCACATGAACCAGTCTGGGACCAGTACCCTGCTGTCACCACTGACAGTTCTGACCAGGGACACAATTGTTGTTGTTGTTGTTAAGTGTCATTAAGTCAGTTCTGACTCAACCTTGTACAGGGTTTCCAAGGAGCAGCTGATGGGTTTGAACTGCTGACCTTGAGGTTCAAACTGACCTTGCGGCCCAGTGTACTGCAGCACCACACCAGGACTCCATGTTGTTGTTGTTGTTGTTAAGTGCCCTCGAGTCAGTTCTGACTCATAGTGACCCTTATAGCGTTTCCGAGGAGTGGCTGGTGAGTCTGAACCACCGACCTTGTGAATCAAACCGACCTTGAGGTCGGTCTAGAGCGTTTACTACAGCACCACACCAGGTCTCCATTTTGTTGTTATTGTTGTTAAGTGCCTTTGAGTCAGGTTCTGACCCATAGCGAATCTGTACAGGATATCTGAGGAGCGACTGGTGAGCTTGAACTGCCTACCTTGTGGTTTGACTTGGCAGTTCAGTGCATTAACCCAATGCCTCACCAGGAGGTCCTTATTAGAGTTGTTGTTGTTAGGTGCCATCGAGTCAGTACTGACCCATAGCGACCTTATGCACAGCAGAACGAAACACTGCCCGATACTGGGCCAACCTCTCAACTGTGGCCACGCTTGAGTCCATTGATGCTGCCACTTGGCCAATCCATCTCGTTGGGGGTCTTCCTCTTTTTTTCTGACCCTCCACCATACCAAACATGATATCCTTCTCCAGCAATATGGTCCCTCCTGACAATATGTCAGAAGTATGAGAGACGAAGTCTGGCCATCCTGGCCTCCAAGGAGTATTCTGGCTGCACTTCTTCCAAAACGGATCTATTGGTTCTTTTGGCAGCCATGGCACTTTCAATATTCTCCTCCAACACCATAATTCAAAAGCATCAATTCTTCTACGGTCTCCTTATTCACTGTCCAGCTTTCGTATGCATATGAGGTTATTGAAAATACCATGGCTTGGGTCAGGTGCACCTTAGTCCTCAAGCTGACATCTTTGCTCTTGGGCACTCTAAAAAGCTCTTGTGCAGCAGGTTTGCCTAATGCAATATGTTGTTTGATTTCTTGACAGCGGCTTCCATGAGTGTTGATAGTTGATCCACGAAGAATGAAGTCCTTGACAACTTCAATCTTTTCTCTATTGATAAGAATGTTGTTTATTGGTCCAGTGGTGAGGATTTTTGTTTTCTTTACATTGAGATGCAATCCATACTGAAGGCTGTGCTCTTTGATCTTCATCAGTAAATGTTTTAAGTCCTCTTCACTTTCAGCAAGCAAGGTTGTATCATCTGTATATTGCAGGTTGTTAATGAATGAGTCTTCCTCCAATCCTGATGCCACGTTTTTCTTCATATAACTCAACTTGTCCTTCATATGATCGTTCTTGTTTTAAGTGCCATGGAGTCGATTCCGACCCATAGTGACCCTGTATAGGGTTTCCTAGGAGCAGCTGGTGAGCTTGAACCACCGACCTTGCAGTTCAAACGGCTTTGCAGTCTGGCACATTGACCTTCAGCGCCACACCATAGGTTGGCCTAAAAAATGGACAATAACCCCATTGAGGAATGTGTTCCTTTAAACACATAGTCTTACGTAGGTGATTACTATGCAAGACCAAACTATCAACATTTACCAGAAAGCAGAGATGAGAAGGTAAGGAGGGGCAAGGAAACTGGAGGGACAGAAATGAGGAAGGAAGGGTAGAAAGGGGAGAGTTCTGATATATTGCCGGGGATAGCCACCAATGTCCAGGAACAATTTGTGTATAAATTGTTGAGTACAAGTTTAATTCGCTGTGTAACTTTCATCTGTAAAACAATATTCAACACATGCTGCAATGAGTTTCAATGACGGGTAAGACTGAGGAATTCGCACTGACCGCCTAAGATAGGCAGCGTCCCTTAAACAAATAATAAATAAGGGGGAATCTGATGCAGACCTGGTCAGGAGTTCAAGTCCCTGTGGACCCAAGCATTGCTGACCGTCCAAACCATAGGCTCTGAGGATCAGACTTTAGCCACCTAGCAGACATAGCAAACTGTCCCTTATCTGATTATTCAGTTATGCTTGTTAGTAATTCCATACATGAGCCCTGGATACCCACAGATAAATGTAAAAACCTTCCCTAAAAGCCGAGACTGTAAATTCCAAAAAGGCAAAGTTTTTTCGAAAAAAAAAAGCTAAAGAGGATAGAGAGAAACTGTTAACTGATGGTATGTGGAGGGGGTTATAATCAGTGTAATGAAACAAGGTATATGAATGTTTGAATGTGAAACCGATGATGTGCCCTGAAAACTTTCACTCAATCCACAATAAAAACCTTAAAAAAAAAACAATATTCAACAAATGAAGGAAGGAAGAGACAGAAAGCAAGAAGTGGTGAAGGAATTTGAACTCGGGCAACCTGGCTCCATAGCTTAAGCAGTGAGCACCTGCTGCTAGGAACCTCTAAACTAATCCTGTGAAGTGGTATTTTTGTGCACTTGTGTGTGTGTGTACACACCTGTGCTCTGGTATCTACTACTGCTGCATGAATCACCTCAAAACTTAAGAGGCTTAAAACAACGGCTTTTATTTTATTATCGCTCACTGTTCTGGGGGATTGACTGCCTCAGCTAGGTCTTCTGTCTCTGGAGGTCTCATGTGTGCCATCAGACAGTGCCTGGGGCTGAGCTCTTGTGAAAGGCTTTCTCACTAACCTGCCTGTCTGCTGATGCTGGCTGTCAGCTGGAACTCTCCCTGTGGTCTCTCCATGTGGTCTGGGCTTCCCCACAGCATGGCAGCCTTCTAAGACAGCTTTCTCTCCTGAAAGCGAAAGTCTTGGAAATCACATAGTGATCATTGTCCCAAATCCACCTAGATTTAAAGAAAGAGATTGGAGACCTCTGCTTTTGCTGGGAAGAGTGACAAGCTTGGATTACAAAAAGATCACGTGGGGTGGCCAGAGTTTTTGGTAGCCATCTTGGAAAATACAATCAGCTATGGTGATTTTTCTCTATCTTCTTTTGATTTTTTCACTTTTTAAAGGGTTTCAATGCTACATGAATTAAGCCCAAAATTCAGTCTAAAGTCCATTCCACTGGTGACAGGAGTCAGGGATCCAGAGCCTTGCCCAACAGCCTCCATTTTCCCTCCATTCTAGTTTCTTTGCTAGGAGCCAGGCACTGAACAGTAAGTTGGCGATGCACAATTTCCTAGGGAAGACAGACTAGGAAACAAAAACACTTCTCAGCCAACTGTGTGTATGTGCTTTAAAACACCTATCACTCCGTGTCCTGGAGAATTGTTTCTTTCCATTTCTGTACATGTATTTGCATCCCTGAGCACAAGCAGGGAGTTTTCAGGCATTGAAAGCCTGTCCAGCCAGAATATCCTTCCCCTTTCCTTGTGCAGACCTAGCCTTAACATTTCTCTAGTCTTGATTCTACTTCCTCCTCCTCATCCCCCTTTAGAGAAGCGCCGCCTCAGGTTAAGTCACCAAGGCCTGCACTGGCTCCCAGAAAGCTTCCTCCTTCATGTAGTTACCTGGGCGAAGGCAGCCTCTTCTTTCCTGTCCCATCCTGGCTGCAGACAAAGGCTGTTTTGATCAGATTAACTGCTGGTCACCTAGGAGATCCAGGACTAGCTGTGAGGGGTCAGTCAAGGTCAGCAGGAGGCTGGGGCAGGCAGGCTTCCTTCTAGGAGTGGGCCCTAAGTATTGCCAGTCTACGGGTGGGGGAGACTGTAAGCAGTAGGGTAGCCCCTAGTTTGGTCCAAGAGGGGCTGCCCTATGGATGCCTCCTCAGGCCTTGCCTGACTTGAGAACTAGCTCCCCAGAAGGTCCCAGCCCTGGCCCCAGTGCTTGCGCAGTTCAGGTCCTGCTCTGTCAACACTCAGAGGCTGGAGCACCCGCTGGAGCGGAAAAGCACCCCCATGACCACCACCTGAAGCCCAGCCCACTGCTTGGGCACCCTCCCTCCGCCCCATTCTTTGTTTCCACTGAGCATGGATCCAGGGCTCGCCTGGCCCTGATGCATTCTTTATTTTGCTATATTCTTTCCATTGTCCTGATGTGAATAATTTAAGCTGACACAGAAAGAAAGGGCACCCCTTGGCACAAGAGGGAGGCTGTCAATTCCCCCACCCCCACCCCACCATGCGCGCATGCACACCGGCCTGGCGCCTCCGTTCATTTTTTTTTGCTTCCTGCACTTTATCTCTGCCTTGTTCCGTTTCTGCTAGTTTGAACCTTTTCTGTAGGGCGCGCTCTCTCTTTCTTTCTTTCTGTCTCTCTGTCTCTCTCCTTCTCTCACACATACATCCCCCATGGTCCCCAAGCCTCAGTGGACAAGAATGGCAGAGTATGTGATATTTGTGAGTCTGTCTCTGGGATGGGTCTCCTTTCTTAGTATGATTTCTCTGTGTCTGTATTCTCTTTGGGTTTTTTTCCTTTGACTGTCTCTGCTGTTTGCATATGCAAGGGATAGCCACTTCCTGTGTAAAGTGGCCTTATTTTACCATGCCTTTTCGTCATCATAATGACCCTATGGATCGACTTGTTGGTAGTGCATGAGTTATATCACCACCAGAGTCAAACTTTCTTGGGGATGAAGTGGGTGAAGTGAGATGACAGGACCTCTGGGAAAGCTGTAGAGTTTCAGAAAATAGAGAAGAAAGTTTGTGGCTCAAAGACCTTAGGTTCTGTTGTGAGTCACATGGACCTTCTGGTCTGTGGAGTTGTATCTGTGTGCTGACGTGATCTGGAGCGCAGCCCTGGTCTCTCTCGACCCTGAACCAGGAAACAGACTTTCTTTATCAGAAGAGGATATAGTCAGGGCTTCCTGAAGGTTCTGGCCTCCAGCCTGCAGCCTAGCAGTGTCCATAGAAATATAATGGCAGCTCATGTGCCGTAAGGAGCTCTGATAGCTTCGTGGTTATGAGTCGGGCTGCTAACCTCAAAGTCAGCAGTTCCAAACTATCAGCTGCTCCGCGGGAGAAAGATGAGGCTTTCTGCTCCCGTAAAGATTTACAGCCTCAGAAACCCTGCGCAGGGTATCTATGAGTCGGAACCGACTCCATGGCACACCATCACATGTGCCATTTTCAATGCCCTGGTAGCCACATTGTTGTTGTTGTTAAGTGCTGTCATGTCGATTCCAACTCAGAGCGCCCTTGTATAGGGTTTCAGAGGAGCAGCTAGTGAGTTTGAACTGCTGACCTTGTAGTTCGCAGTCCAGTGCTGATCCTACAGCGCTATACTGGGAGTCTGGGAGCCACATTTTGTTGTTTTTGTTGTTAAGTGCCTTCGAGTCGGTTCCGACCCACAGTGACCCTGTACAGGGTTTCCAAGGCTGTAAATCTTTACAGGAGTAGAAAGCCCCATCTGTCTCCCGTGGAGCGGCTGGTAGTTTCGAACTGCTGAACTTAAGGTTCACAGCCCGGTTCGTAACCACTACGCTGTCAGAGCTCCTTGGGAGCCACATTAGAAGAGTAAAAAGAAACAGGTGAAATGCATTTGAATAGGATATTTTCTTTTAACCTGTTTATCCAAAACATTATCATTTCAACAAGTAATCAATAAAAAGTTATTAACGAGATTTTTTACCTTCTGCTTTTGGAACTCAGTCTTTGAAATCAGTGTGCATTTTACACTTACCACACATCTCGGTTTGGATTGGCCCCGTGTCAATAGACACACATGGTAGTGGCTACCGTATTGGACAGCGAAGGTCTTGCCCGACCTAGCTTGGACTCCAGAATCTCAATGTCAGCTGCATAAGTGGCGTTGAGTTAGTCAGTCCTCCATATGTGGTATTCTCGTGCGAGTATGCTAAGAATCTGAGGTGATGTGGGGGAAGTTCTCTGAGCCATTATTCTCCCATTACCGTCATAACCGTCATTAATGTACTGGCGGAGCCCATGTCTGGCCCTGTTGTGGCCTGCTTTCAGTTCAAGTATCCTTCTGTGTGGGGTAATTGCTGACCCACATTATGTATTTGGAGGAGCTGAGGGTGCAGTTTCCAGATGATTTTGGCCTGCCTCCCAGCTGGGGCCTCACCTTCTAGGTGCAAGTTCCTGCTCCTTGCTTTAGGTTCCGGGCACCCCTCTGGCCTTCCCCTTCTATATATAGTGCTCTGTGGTGACAGCTGGCCATCTGATGACTCATCAGTCAGCGTGGGCGTCTCCGGATGGAACCCTGAACATTTCTTCATAGGGTACTTTTGGCTGCTTCTGAACTCCTCCTAGGAAGGCCTGACTCGTGGTAAGTTGTCTTAAAACCACACAGTGATAGGTTGTTGTTGTTAAGTGCTCTGAGTCGGTTCCGTCTCACAGCGACCCTATGTAGGGTTTCCGAGGTGCATCTGGTGGGTTTGAACCACTGATCTTGTGGTTTGCAGTCCAGTGCTTATCCTACAGTGCCATACAGTCAGTGATAGGAGAGTTTGATTAATCAGTGGGTCCCTAGTGGAAGACCTCTGGGTGTTCTGGCAAATACAGCAGGTCTTTGAGACACGGGCTCTGGGTGAACCTGGGAACCCCGGGCATCAATCCCTAGGCTGAGGACTCAAGTGGCCTCCAGGAGATGTGGTTCTGCCCCCACTCGTGACTCCAAGAGAGCCCTCAGGCCCTATCTTCTTTCAGCAACATGTTAGCATGTCTGGGACCAAACACGGACTTTGGAGCTAGCAACCTCTCTGGTTAATCCAGGCTGCGCTGCTCATCCTGAACAAGTCCCTTCTTTCTCTGAGCTTCTTTCTTCCTCTGTGCCTTGGGTTTACTACCCATGTGACTGTCTCCTTCTGAGGATTAGATGAGGTGACATCTGCCATGCGTCTATCCACAATAACCTTTATGATTGCCCTGCCACCGAACTGTGGATCCGCTATGACATAGGTCTATTTTCCTGAAAGCAGATCTGGAGATGAGGATGTGTGTGGATTTATTATGGAAGGGATCCCAGGAGACACCAGTAAGGGAATGGGGGAAGCAGGATCAGGAAGGAGTGGGAGTGGGAGGAGGAGCCAATTTCAGACAAAGTCCCTCAAGGGTAGCCTCAACCTGATCCCACCTCAGTGACACTCCAGACAATAGGCAAGGGAGCTGAGCATGCCTCCTCCCTCCCTTATCCCTCAGGACACTGGCTACCCTGGGCACGGGGATAAAAAATTCCAGAGACTCTGGCTCAGAGGGTGAGGGCAGGCGAAGCAGCTCCAGTAGCCGGCTGGCTCTCTGGCAGACCTTCAAAGAGAGGCACAATGCAGCCTGTTAGAAGCAAAAAGGGGACTTTGAAGCTCAGAGAGAAGGGACCTGAGAACAAGTGGGTGGCACATCAACAGTGTCCCTCACACCCTCCTTGCTCACAGATTCCTCCCCGAGTCTGTTCCAGTGCCCCTAACAGCAGAGGGGCCAAGCCAGCATCTCTTCCAGGAAGGGTTCCTGGAGTCACACATTTCTCCTCACACTGGGCCAAGCCTGACCTCTGGGGACACTCAGATACTGATCAGGAAGCCAGGTCACATACCCTGCCCCTCCCTGGGTTGGTGGGGGGTGATGGGGTGGGTAGTGGTGGTAGTGGTGGAGGAGTCTGAACTTCCATAAATGCAGTTGCAAATTCTGCCAGAACCCAGGCGCTGAGAATTGCCTCCGCCTTCTATGGCCTGGTCCTAGGCTTGCCAGATGTCTTGTCAAAGTCACCTTGCCCCTCTAGCTCCACGTTCCTCTCTTCCCAGGGTTTCTTTTCTTTTTGCCATCCTCCTTTTGAACTTCATACCTGTATCTTTCAGACTTGGGTTTCTTCTCTGCCTTTTTTGGCGTGAAGTCTTCTGGGTCCATCCTTGGGAAAGTTCCCAGCCCCTTTCTCAATGCTTGGCTTCCCTATCCTGGGACAGGGGATGTGGGACGTGGAGTGGAGTCTAGGACATCATCTTCCTTAATTTTCCAGTCACCAGCAATGATGCCTTTCTTTTCCACTGTCAGGAATTCATTCGGAGTCTGAATGACTTTCCCTCTGCTGTGATCTTGGGGCAGCTGGGTTTCGAGTTATCACTGGGTTAGGAATTTGCCTTCCTGGCTTTTCCATCCCAGTAGAATTCTCGCTCTGCACTCTCTCTGCTCCTCCCCCTTCCCCCTCCTCTTCCCTCCCTTCCTCCTACTCTTCCCCCTCCCCTTCCAGTCTCCTCCCCTCCCCCTCCTTTCCCTTTCCTGTCCCCTCCCTTCCCCCTTCTCTTCCCCTCTCCCCACTCCTCTTCTCCTCCTTTCCTCTTCCCCCTCCTCCCTTCTCTTCCATTCCCTTCCCCCTCCTTGTCCAGGCCTTTTCCCCTCCCTTTCCCTCTCTCCTCCCCTCCCCTCTTCTTCCTCTTCCTCCTTTCTCCCATTCTCTCTTCCCTTCCCCCATCTCTCACATACACTCTTTTACTGTTCTGGGTTGGCAGTGACCCAGGCAGAACACCTGACATCTGGACACCCCAATGGGCTGATGCTGTGTGGGAGGAGCCCAAAGAGTGCCCAGGCAAACCACACGTCAGATGAGCAGTGAGCCTGAGCAACAAGAGTCGAGTCGGAACAGTGTCCTGACTTGGGTCTTTCTCATCTTGCCCAGTCCCTTTATTCCTGTGCCAGGCACTGTGACTTTGTTTTTTGGCTTTTAACTTAAAAAAAAAAAAAAAAAAAAAAGACCTAACTTAGGGCGCCAACTTCATACTCCCGTAACAGTTGAACTGGAAAAGTATGTTGTGCTTAAGAAAAAATTGCTGAAATCCTATTTAGTGATTCGAAAACCAGAGTATTGTATTGTCTTAGTCATAATACTTTTTCCTTTAGTTGCTCACTTGTTTTTCCTTTAGTTGGCTTAGCTTTTAAGGAGGGCTTTCATACTTAGCGTCACTCCCAGTTCACCACAGACCTGGTGCTCTTCCGTGGCCTCAAGTTTTAACTGAGGTACTAACTGTGTCCATCCCTCCTATTGGAATTTCCTGGAGGTTCCTAGAACCAGGAGCCCTCTGCCAGCCCAGACACTGAACTGGACATGTATCCAGAGTGTTTTCCCAGAGAATGTGACCACCAGTGGGCTGCCCCCCCCACAAGGTCCCCCTTTTGACATGGGTGTCTACTAACCATTTCCGGCCAGCGCTTCCCTCCCTGGGGGAACTGACTAAGCAGGAGGAACCCCCACAAACTATTCAGTGATAACCTCAGGCGATCCAGGCTTTCTACCCAACCAGTTCAGCTGGGTACCATGTGACAGTGAGTTGATGCTGGGGGGGGGGGTGTGCCCACACCTCTGGGAAGTTTACCTTGCACAAAGGAAAACTGGGGCCACAAGCAGCCTCACCTTGCCTGCTGCCCGGCAGCAATTTCGCACATTTTCCATTAGTCATAAAGGGAGGAGCAGCTGAGGGGCAGGATGGTCAGTGTGGACAGTCATCGCAAACTATGTTATTGTTGTTGTCAGCTGTCATCTAGTTGGTTTGACTCTAGTGACACCATGCAGTGAGATCAGACTGCTTTTCTCATTGCTAATTTTTCAAAGAAAATTGGCAGGTCTTTCTTCCTAATCTGTCTTTGTCTGGAGGCTCACCTAAAACCTATTTAACATTATAGCAACATGCCAACCTCCAGTGACAAACAATTGGCTGCGCATGCGATGCATTGATCAGAAATCGAGCCCAGGTCTCCCCGTGGAAGGCAATAATTCTACCATTGAGCTACCACTGCAAACCTATGTTGTTGTTGTTGGCTGCCATGGAGCCAGTTCCAACTCATAGTGACCCTGTGTACACCAGAATGAAACACTGCCCGGGTCTGCGCCATCCTCACAATCGTTGCCATGTTTGAGCCCATTGTTGCTGCCACTGTGTCAGTCCATCTCGTTGAGGGTCTTTCTCTTTTTCCATGACCGTCTATTTTACCAAGCATGAGGCCTGTATGCAAGAACTGGTCCTTCCTAATAACGTGTCCAAAGCATAATGAGATGAAGTCTTGCCATTCTCGCTTCTATGGAACACTCTGGCTGTATTTCTACCAAGACAGATTTGCTAGTTCTCCTGGCAATCCGTGGTATATTTAATATTCTTCAAAAACACCATAATTCAAAGTTTCCGGGGCTGCTTTAATCCTCCTTATTCATTGTCCAGCCTTTTCATATGAGGTGATTGAAAATACCATGGTTTGGATCAGGCGCGCCTTAGTCCTCAAAGTGGCAACTTGGTTTTTATTCACACTGTAAAGAGGTCTTGTCCAGCAGATTTGTCCAATGCAATATGGCATTGGGTTTCTGGATTGCTGCTTCCGTGAATGTTGAGTGTGGATCTGAGTGAAATGAAATCCTTGACACCTTCAATCTTTCCTCTGTTTATCATGAGGCTGCTTATTGGTTCCGTTTGTGAGGATTTATTTGTGTGTTCTTTCCATTGAGGTGGAATCCATCCTGAAGGTTGTTGTCTGAGGTTTATCAGCAAGTGCTTCCCTTCGAGTCCTCTTCCCTTTCAGCAAGGAAGGCTGCACATCATCTGAATGTCAAAGGTTGTTAATGAGTCTTCCTCCAATCCTGATGCCAAGTTCTTTGAGTTCTTCATATAGTCCAGCCTCTTGGATAGCCTATTTAGCATACAGATTGAATAAGTATGGTGAAAGAACACAGCCCAATCCCTACCTTCTTCTGCTCTAAGGACTGGCTCTTGGTCTATGTACAGGTTTCACATTAGCCCCATTAAGTTTTCTGGAATTCCCATTCTTTGTAATGGTATTCTCTGCTATCAGCCCAAATCCATCTTACAACAACAGTGATATCCCTTGTTCCATGCCCTTTTCTGAATCCAACTTGAATTTCTGGCAGTTCCTTGTGGATGTACTGTTGCAAGCATGGTTTGAATGATCTTAAGCAAAATTGTACTTGTGTGTGGTAATAATGACGTTGTTCAATGATTTCAACATTCCGTTGTTGTTGTTGTTGTTTGTTAAGTGCCATCAAGTGTCAAGTCGATTCCGACCCATAGCAACCCTGTATCGGGTTTCCAAGGAGCAACCCGTGAGCTTGAACACCGACCTTGTAGTTCAAATGACTTTGCAGTCTGATGCATTAGCCCACAGCGCCACCCCAGGACTCCCCACATTCCATGTAGGATCACCTTTTTTTGGAATGAACACAACTATGGATTTCTTCCATTTGGTTGGTCAGGTAGCTTTCTTTCAAGTTTCTTGGCATAGACAAGTGAATGCTTCCAGTGTTGCATCTGCTTGTTGAAACATTTCAGCTGATATTCCGTCAATTCCTGGAGCCTTGTTTTCCACCAATGCCTTCAGTGCAGTTTGGATTTCTTCAATGTCATTTTGGTTCTTGATCATACTCTACCTCCTGAAATGGTTGAACACCACCATTTCAAACTTATGTTGTTGTTAAGTGCCGTCGAGTCGGTTCCGACCCATACCGACCCTGAACAGGGTTTCCGAGGCTGTAAATCTTTACGGGAGCAGAAAGCCTCATCTTTCTCCCATGGAACAGCTGGTAGTTTCAAACTGCTGACCTTAAGGTTCACAGCCCGATTCATAACCACTACGCTACCAGAGCTCCTTATAGGTATCAAGAAAAACATTTCCATCTCAGACACTTTGCTACATGCTGCACTGAGATGGTGTTGGGTAAGAATCCACCTATAACACAAAAATATACAAATCCTGGTGTGGGCTGTGGGTTAATGGTCTGGACTGCAAAGTTGGTTTGATCCTCAAGGTCAGCAGTTCGAGCTCCCCAGCCGCTCCTCGGAAGCCCTGTACAGGGTCACTAGGGTTGGGATTGATTCAATGGCAGTTAACAACAATAACAACAACAACATATTCTTGACACCTGAACTCCTTCTGAGAAGATCATTTGCTCTTCCATGGCTCTGGGGTGAATGCAGTTAGAGCCCTGTCCACTCCCTATTGGCTCCAGAACCACTGTCATCCAGAGGTGTACCGTGCACTCATGCGCTCTCTCTTTCTCTCTTAGCTTCCCTCCTTATTGGTGATTGATTTCTGTCGGGGTCCGGCCTCGACAAGGGGTTGAATACACGAAGGTGGGGTGTCTGGAGACGATAGAGAGAGAGAGAGAGAGAAAAAAAAAAAACAGACACAAAGAAGACAGACACACAGGTTTGATGCAAGCTGCCAGAGAGACTGTTCGGTGGCAGACATTGCACCCCAAACTAACTCTAGGTGGGATATCTGGAGGGGCAAGAGAGAAAGAAACACTCAGAGACCAGAGTGGATACAAGCTGACAGGCAGATAGTCCTGCTGCCAAGAATGCACGTAGAACTATATCTACCCCAGTCTTTTATTAACTTTTTTCAAGGAGAAATTCAAGGACAGGACACAACGATTCACAGGAACAACCTTTAAGATATTTTCTAGGTACAACACAATTTTCTTAGCAAGCTAACATTTTTATTTCTACAGGAAAAGGTTCAAGCAAGCTATTATAGATTAATCTTTAGGCCTAAAGGACGTCTAACATACTTTTAACACTTAATCACTAGTGGGTAAAGGTGAAAGACTTATAAGCACATATAAAGGTTGGTTTATAATTTCTGAAGGGATTTAAGCTGTTTTTCTCTAGTTTGCAAGTAAAAAATATATGCGTTTGAACAGATTTTCAAACATTTAGCTTTATTTGTTAAACTAGCGTAGTGGTTACGAATCGGGCTGTGAACCGCAAGGTCAGCAGTTCGAAACTACCAGCTGCTCCGCGGGAGAAAGATGAGGCTTTCTAC
>NW_006409793.1:0-6410 GCF_000296735.1 Chrysochloris asiatica | reverse complement strand
TGCGTTTTATGTCGTCCCCGACAGATTTCTGCAGTCATCTTCGAAAGAAACTTTGCACTCAGTAGGATACTTCCAATCTAAATTAAGTCTTCCTGTTCTTTTCTAAGAAATCTCTGGGTGGTACAAATAGTTAATGTGCTTGACTGCTAACCAAAAGGCTGGTAGTTCAATTCTATTCAGCGGCAACTTGGGAGAAACACCTGGCAATATACTTCCAAAAAATCAGCCACTGAAAACCCTATGGAGCAGAGTTCTATGCTGACAAGTTGAAGAGTTAACTTGGTGGCAACTGGTTTGGGTATAGCCATCAGCTGGCAAGCAGTAGAAGCCAACTACTACTACTGGCGAATGAATGAAGACAGCAAACATACAACAGGAGCGCTCTACTTCCTATTTCTGTATAAGAAATTACTCTGTAATTTAGCAGCTTGAAACAGCCATTTTACTATGCTCACAGTCCCTGTGGGTCTAGATTTGGATAGGGCACAGCAGTGGCAGTTTGTATCGCTGATCCACTATGTCTGGATGCTCAGTGAAGAAGTCTTGAAGGGGATGGGGGCAAGGATTATCCATAGACTAGAATGGAGTGTGAAGCATCCAGCTGATATGAAGTGAGAGGAGATGCACAAGAACACCCACACTTGCAGATAGTACCCATTTGACCTGACATCAATGGCTGGATGATCAGAGCACGAGTAGAGGAAGAAAGAAGAGGAACAACAACAAAAAAGAAAGAGTAACCCACTACAAGTGGATGAACTTGACCTATACTTGTGGATGCAGTATGACAAAGGAGCGGACAAATCTCTACAGTGAGGATCATTCCCATCCCCTTGGTACACAGGGTCAACAGGAATGGGGAACTTAGACATTGGCTACCCAAAATCGGGTACAAAGGCAAGAAGTGACTGACTTACAATCTTTCAATAGGGAACCTAGCTCCAGAGGATACAGGGAAAGGTAGAATTTCCACTGAATTATTTCCAACCAGTCTGGATGGGGTTGATAAAAGGTGTGGGGGAAAGGACTCCTGTGGTTCAATAGGGAATGATTGCTATCAGGTCTGACAGTGAGTGTTGGAAAGAAAAGTAAATACAAATGTTTGGTAACAAAAGGAGGAGAGTTGCTGATTTTGCAGGCCAGGCGTGGAGATCCCTGGAACCATCAAGGGAGAAAAGCGAAGTGGGAGGCAGTGACACTAGGGATAGAGGCAGAGACGTTGACATGAACAGAAGGAGCGGCTGGGGACTCTGGACTCAGGGAGGGAGAGGGGTTGTGTGCTGGTGGCCGAGTGGGGGCGAGGGGGGCAGACACGGGGGTGGGGGTGGGGTGGGGTGGTGTATGTACTGTTGGTTGTTTGATGATGCATACAGGGGATTGTGATCATTGCAATGAAACAAAATACGATAGGATGAATGTAAAGATAATGTTCACCCATGTAAACTAACACATAATTCACAATAAAAACTTTAAAAAAAAAGAATTTTCCATAGGTTCCTTCATTCACATGTCTGACACTTGAATTGGAGGACTCAATGGCTGAGCTCAGCTACTTCCATGTGATCTCTTCATGTGGATTGAACTTCCCACAGCATGGCTGCCTCGAATTACCTGACAGAGAGTTCTTACCTGACACTCAGGTCTCTAAGAGCAAGTGTTTGAGCAAAAAAGGCAGACACTGTATGACCTTTTATGACCCAGCCTTGTCTCTTGGTTGAAGTAGTTGCAAGCACACCCAGTTTCCAGGGAAGGAATAGCACACCCCATTCCCATTGGGAGGAGTGACAAACCCAGAAAGTCCTGCTTCCTAAGGACTTTTCATTCTTCTTTTAATAGAATTTATTTTGCGCACTGACCACGTGTTGAATGACGTGAAGGGATTTAGTGATGAACAAAATAGCCATGGTCTCTGCTCTCATGCCTGCATTTTACAGCGAAGGCAGACATTAAACAAATAAACACTCAACCAAATGTACAACTCTAGATGGGAGAGGAAGGAGCCCCAAGAAAGAACCGAAACCCAAACTCCAACAAACCAACTGCAATATGGTAACCCCATATGTGTGAGAGTAGAACTCTGCTCTACCGGGTTTGCAGTTGGACTGAGTTTTCAATGTTGGTCTGAGGTTCCTCTGGGTGGATTGAAACGTCCAACCTTTTGGTTAGCAGCTGAGTACATTAATGGTTTGCATCACCACAATCAAAGTAAAAATCCCTACCTTCCATTGGGGGGGGGGGCTGCTGCTGTAACTGTATCTTACAAAAGCCTACATGTTGCTTTTTAACAATAATGAGTTTTTTTTTTTTTCTTCAAAAACCACTTCCAGATGGCGTAGGGAGGGGGGTGAGGGTGGGAGGGAGGAGCGCTTCCTGAGTGAGTTGCCAAGGGACACTCCGAGGTAGGTGGATTAGATAACATAGACCCACAGCGCTCTATTATTTGCTGGCTGTCCTGCAAATCATCCACAGACTAGCTGCTTCGTCGCCCTGGGGGGAGCAACTAAGGGGGTCCTGGAGGGCCCATTACCAAGGTGGAAGGACAGGTAGATGGTTCCCTGCAAGCCCTGGCAATGAGAGGTGTCTGCCTCCTGGAGGAAGATGGTGGGGGGTTGTGGAAGGCTGAAGCCACTACCTGGCACTTCAATTCCCTGACCTCCCTCAGGATTGCAGGTGTGGGATCACGAAGTCCACTCTGTGTACGGCCATGCCTATGACCTGGACTTCGGAAACGAATGTGCTTTCATGCTGCTGACATTTTTTTCTGTGATCTTTTCCCTGCCCTCCTTTTGTTCCTCCTGCATTCTTCAGCAAAGCTCATTTTAACAATGTCTGCCTGTCTGGACTCTGCTAACGTGAAACAAAGAGAGGCACTCGTTCCTTCCTAAAAGCTGTCACAAACAGCCTTTTTCCCGAGGGTGGTCCACAGTATTGAGGAGTAAACCACAAGAGAGGAAGGGGAATTCCAGGAGGAAAGCTTGGATGTATGGCTTCCCGTGTCCACCTGGAGGTTTTCCTTTCTGGAAAACTTGCTTCTGTTCTCACCTGAAGGTTTGAAGGAAGGAAACTGCTCAGGAAGGTAAAGCCAAGATCCCCCCAGGGGCTGGCCATGAAAGCCAAATCAACACTGAGGGTCTGAAAACACAGCAACACCTTAAAACTTCAAAAGGCACCCTCCCCTATGGCCCTTGCTCTGATTCCCCTTGGGATTGTCAGACAGGTCTCACATGTACTCTGTGTTTTTCTGTCCCAGTCTGAGACAAGCTTTCAGGCTTCTTTGATTTATGGAGTTGTTGTCATTAGATGCCCTGGCTACTTCACATATGATAGAATACAATACTGCTGGGTCTTGTGGCATCAGTTGTGGATTGAACCAGTGTGATCCATCCAGTGATTTTTATTGGCTGATTATTGGAAGTAGATCACCTGGCTTCTCTTCCTAGTCCCTCTTAGTCTGGAAGCTATGTTGAAAGCTGTTCAGCATCATAGCAACATGAAAACCTCCAGTGACATGATGTGGGTGGTGGCTACGCTTCAGGTGCCCTGGCCAGGAATCATATCAGGATCTCTCATATGAAAGCCAACAATTTTACCACTGAGCCACAACTATCTGAACATTCAATTAGGTCAAATATTTACTGAGAAAAGTGTCAGGCACATTTCTAGGAGCTGATACAGCTGGGGGGGGGGGCGAGGCAGAGAAGGGAGGAGAGAGCTGAAGCCCCTGCCCTCAGGAAGCCCATTTTTAGTGATTTATTTTTGTAACTTTTGATCGTGAATTGGTTGAAAGTTTACAGAGCAGCTCAGTTTTTCAATCAACAATTTATACCTAGGTTGTTTCAGTCCTTGATTGTAATCCCCACAATGTAACATCATGGATTCTCACTTCCTTCCTGTGTTTCCCCTTTTCCTTCCTCCTTCTTTCCTACCCCATTCCAGCCTTCTGAACTTTGTCCTTAAGCACATGCTGCCCTTTTGATCTCTAATGGTGATGGATGAGTCTATCGATCTACCTTTTCATAAATAGTTTGGGAATGGGCAAAGAAAACAATTAAACAGAGAAACATGAGTCTGTTTCAGTTGGCTTTTGAGTCACTATTCTTCAGCTTGATGTCCCCTCTAGCTGTGATTTCTTGACTGGCTAATGTCTCTTCTCCCCAGGCAATGCCATCTTTAAGCCCTACCACTTATGATTGCCTCTCAGAATGTTTCAGCCCCTCGGTGTCCAGGCCCAACCGAGCTCAACCCAAGTTCCCTGTAGGCTGACCGAGGCCTACTTGTGAGGGCCAGAAGGATTGCTTTCCAGTTCCAGCCATTTCTTTGCTGAGCAAGTGACAGGGCAGACAATGCCATGTTCAGGAGGTCCTCCTCCTCCTGACTCCATAACCTCTTATAGGATGAGACCTTCTGAGATGATTGTAACTGCCGTGGCAGCAGGATTTTGCTTCATCGCCAGATGTTTCCTTTGTTGTTGTTGTTAAATGCCGTGGAGTCGGTTCCGACTCATAGCGACCCTGTACAGGATTTCCGAGGCTGTAAATCTTTACGGGAGCAGAATGCCTCATCTTTCTCCCGTGGAACTGCTCGTAGTTTCGAACTGCTGACCTTGCAGTTCACAGCCCAATTCGTAACCATTACGCTACCAGAGCTCCTTATGAGCCTAAAAGCAGGCTATTTTATGTGGGGAAATGGGTAGGTAGCATTTCCCCAAGATACAAATTTAGGGGAGCACTGCAGTTAATGAGGCCTCCTGAAGCAGCACATACCTGGAGATCAGGCTACGAGAGGATACTTCTTATTAGAATGGTGGGAGCTTCTTCTGTCTTGCGGTTAATTCCAGTTGCTTTTCTCCTCTAGCCCTCTGACTTCCACTGGTAAGCCTGTCTGGATTAACCTGTCACACTCTGTCAGTCCCGATGCAAGCTGCTCTCTGCGTCTGGGGCCTGGTGGCATTATATGTGCTCCAACTTCTGAGTTGCAGTATTTATTTTCCATTGAAAATTAGACCAGAAGCTCCACCAAGGTGGGGGTCGGGATTTATTTCTTTGATGTGGTTCCCATTTTCTAGTGTCTAATTTACGATATTCGCAGGGCATGCCCTCCAAACATTGGCAAGTTCTTAGCCAAACCATTTTGAACTCCCCAAGTAGCAGCTGAGTAACCCTTCTTGCCCTTTCCCCCTTTCCATCAACATCACCTCTCCCCTTGCAAAGAACAAATGGCTGCCCTATGCCTCCAGTGGAGGTAGGTGTGTGTGTGTGTGCTTGAAATCAGGTGGGGATGAGGAAGGGGGAAGGGCTGAGGGTCTCTTATAGACCAGATACATTTACCATGTTATTCTCATTTGTGATGTGAACTTTGTTTTCTAGGAATTGCCTTCTGTCTTGGTTACCTAGTGCTCTTCTAACACAAATACCACATATGGGTGCTGTAAAGAACAAGAAGGTATTATCTTACAGTTGTAGAAACCAGGCGTCCAAATCCCTCTAGGGGAGGGTCCTTCCTTGTTGGTAACTGTAAGAAAGTTATGGGAACCATGGCTAACCTCCTGTCTTCACAAGGGGGGATGAGACTCAAACTCAACATCTATCTGCCCAAGGCCAATTCCTGTGAGGTGGAGGTCAGACATGTCTCCATCCTCCAACCGTTTTATCAATTCTGACACCAACTGTCCCTCCCAAGGCACTCTCTACTTCTCTGCTAGGCTCAAGAATTCATGGCGATGGTCACACAGAACTCATGGACCATACACACCATTATGGGGTTTATTAGGAAAGCCAACAGGTTGCAATTGAGCATCAATAATACAACAACAATTTGCAAACAAGGTCATGGTCACAAACAGGGTCATGGTCACATACCAGGGTGAGGACTTCCCGATATATTTTGGGAGGACACAATTCAATACATAATATCTTCCTTTCTGTGTCTTATTTTCCCCCGTGGGACCACCTACAGGCTCCCTTCTCACATAACTTAGGAGCAGGAGTGCATTGCTGGGAAGCAAACTGCCCCACACCCATTGTGGGGGGGCTCTGAGAAGGCACAGCTAATTCCCTGGGCCTTTGAGGTTACTCAGATCAAAGGTCTCTGAGGCCTTCTCAATTCTTGCAAATTTGTTTTTGTAGCTGCACTTTAGGTCTCACCCCTGTGGAAGGTTTTGGGGCCTATGGGAAACTACCTTCCTAACCACTCCCCAAAATCAAAACCAACAGCCAAGGAGATAATTTGGACTTATAATGACCCTATCTCTATATAGGATATCCTAGAATGTAAGTCTTTTTGGAAGCAGAGAGCCAGCCTCATCTTTCTCCCATAGAGCAGCTAGTGGGTTTGAATCACCAACCTTGCAGTTAGCAGCCTAATGGCTAACCCACAGCACCACTAGGCCTTCCACCCACTAAACCAAACAA
>NW_006409792.1:25836-26562 GCF_000296735.1 Chrysochloris asiatica | reverse complement strand
TGATCTGCCATGTAGTTAGCTCTCTGTATATGAACATATTGGACTTGTCTACCATGTAGATAGCTCTCAGTATATGGACACGTTAGTCATATATTCCATGTATCTAGAATTCTGTATATGGAAATGTTGCAATACCCTGCTATGTAGCTATCACTCTGTATATGAACATACTGGACTCATCTTCCATGTAGCTAGCCCTCAGTATATGGACATGTTGTAATCATCTGCCATGTAGCTAGAACTCTTTATATGGAAATGTTGCAATACCCTGCCCTTTAGCTATCTCTCTGTATATGGACATTTTGGACTCATCTGCCATGTAGTTAGCTCTATGTACATGTATATGTTGGACTGACCTGCCAAGTAGGTAGCTCTCCGTATATGAACATATTGGACTTGTCTGCCATGTAGCTAGCTCTCAGTATATGGACTTGTTGGTCTCATCTGCCATGTAGCTATAACTCTGTATATGGAAATGTTGCACTACCCTGATATGTAGCTAGTATATGTATATAAACATATTGGACTCATCTGCCATGTAGCTAGTACCCTGTATATGGACATTTTGAACTACTCTGCCATGAATCTATCTCTCAATATATGACCACTTTGGCCTCTTCTACCATGTAGAAGATGACATCAAGAATATCATGGAATGACATCAAGTATATCATACATGAAGAGAGCAAAAAGTCATTAAGAAGACAAGAAAGAAGCAAAAGATCA
>NW_006409792.1:22460-24353 GCF_000296735.1 Chrysochloris asiatica | reverse complement strand
GTGAGGTTGGCTCAGGATCGAACATTGTTTCATTCTGCTCTGCATAGGGTCACTATGAGTCGGTCCCGACTCGATGGCACCTGACAACAACAACAACAACAACAACCATGTAGCTTGCTTTCTGTATATAGAAATTTTGGACTCGTCTGCCATGTAGCTAGCTCTCTGTACATGGTTTTGTTGGACTGATCTGCCATGTAGGTAACTATCTGTATATGAACATATTGGAAGTGTATGCCATGTAGCTAGCTCTCTGTATATGGTCATTTTGGACTTATCGGCCTTGTAGCTAGTACCCTGTATATAGACATGTTGGACTACTATGCCATGGAGGTAATTCTCAGTATTTGGACATGTTGGACATATCTGTCATGTAGCTAGAACTCTGTATATGGGAATGGTGCACTACTCTGCCATGTAGCTAGCTCTCTGTATATAGACAAGTTGGACTCATCTGCCTTGTTGCTAGAACTCTGTATATGGAAATGATCCACTACCCTGTGATGTGGACATTTTGGAGATGTACCCTGTATGTGGACATTTTGGACTCCTCTATCATGTAGCTAGCTCTCTGTTCATGGATATGTTGGACAGATCTGCCAATTAGGTTGCTCTGTATATGAACATATTGCACTTGTCTACTATTTAGCTAGGTCTAAGTACATGGACAGGCTAGACACATCTTCCATGTAGCTCGAACTCTGTATATAGAAAGGTTGCACTATTCTGACATGAAGCTAGCTCTCTGTATATAGACAAGTTGGAGTCATATGCCTTGTAGCTAGAACACTGTATATGGAAATGTTGGACTCCCGTGCCATCTAACTATCTCTGTATATGGACATTTTGGACTCTTCTGCCATGTAGCTAGCTTTCTGTACATGGATATGTTGGATTGATCTGCTAAGTAGGTAGCACTCTGTGTATGAACATATTGGACTTGTCTGCCATATAGCTAGCTCTCAGTATATGGACACATTGGACACATCTCCCATTTAGCTAGAACTCTGTAAATGGAAATGTTGCGCTACTCTTACATGGAGCCATCTCTATGTATATAGACAAGATGGAATCATCTGCCTTGTAGCTAGTACCTTGTATATGGACATGTTGGACTACTTTGTCATGTAGCTAGCTCTCAGTACATGTACACATTGGACACATCTGCCATGTAGCTAGAACTCAGTATATGGAAATGTTGCACGACCCTGTCATTTAGCTAGCTCTCTGTATATGGGCATTTTGGATTTGTCTGCCATGTAGCAAGCTCTCTGTATAAAGACAAGTTGGACTCATCTGCCATGTAGCTAGTATCCTGTATATGGACATGTTTGCCTACTCTGTGATGTAGCTAGCTCTCAGTATATGGTCATGTTGAGCTCATCTGCCATGTAGCTAATACTCTGTATATGAACATCTTGAAGTACTCTGCCATTTAGGTAGCTCTCTGTATATGGACATTTTGTACTCGTCTAAGATGTAGCTAGCTCTCTGTAAATAGACAAGTTGGACTCATCTGCCTTGTAGCTAGTATCCTGTATATGGACATGTTGGACTACTCTGTCATGTAGCTAGCTCTCAGTACGTGGACACGTTGGACACATCTGCCATATAGCTAGAACTCTCTATTTGGAAATGATGCACTAGTCTGCCAAGTAGCCAGTTCTCTGTATATGGACCTTTTGGACTTGTATGACATGCAGTTAGCTCTCTGTACATGGATTTGTTGAACTATTCTGCCATTTAGCTAGTTCTCTGTATTTGAACATATTGTATTTGTCTGCATGTAGTTAGCTCTCAGTATATGGACACGTTGGACACATCTGCTATGTAGCTTCTACCCCGTTTATGGACATGTTGGACTACTCTTCCATGCAGCAAGCTCTCAGTATA
>NW_006409792.1:20024-22260 GCF_000296735.1 Chrysochloris asiatica | reverse complement strand
ATATGGAAACGTTGTACTACCCTGCTATGTAGCTAGCTCTCTGTATATGAACATACTGGACTTGTCTGCCATGTAGCTAGCTCTCAGTATATGAACATTTTGGAATCATCTGCCATGTAGCTAGAAATCTGCATATGGAAATGTTCCAATACCCTGCCATGTAGCTAGCTCTCTCTACATAGACAAGTTGGACTCATCATCCTTGTAGCTGGAACTCTTTATATGGAAATGTTGCATTACCCTGCCATTTAGTTATCTCTCTGTGTATGGACCTTTTGAACTTGTTTTCCATGTAGTTAGCTCTCAATATATGGACATGTACTCATTATCCAGGTCTCTAGTACTCTTTATATGGACATGTTGGCTTACTCTGCCATGTTCTAGCTCTCAGTATATGAAGACTTTGAACTCATCTTCCATGTAGCTTGAACTCTGTACATGGAAATGTTGCACTACCCTGCCATGTTGCTAGCTTTCAGTATATAGACAAGTTGGACTCATCTGCCTTGTAGACTCATCTGCCTTGGACTCTGTACATGGATATGTTGCACTTCCCTGCCATTTAGCTAGCTCCCTGCATATGTACATATTGGACTAGTCTGCCATAGAGCTAGCTCTAAGTATACGGACATGTTGGACTCACCTTCCATGTAGTTAGTATCCTGCATATGGAAATGTTGCACTACCCTGCCATGGAGCTAGCTCTCTGAATATAGACACGTACACTCATCTGCCTTGTAGCTACAACTCTGTCTATGGAAATGTTGCACTACACTGCCATTTAGCTAGCTCTCTGTATATGGACATTTTGGACTTGTCTGTCATGTTGCTAGCTTTCTGTACATGGATATGTTGGACTAATCAACCAAGTAGGTAGCTCTCTGAATATGAACATATTGGACTTGTCTGCCATGTAACAACCTCTCAGTATATCAAAATTTGTATTCAACTGCCATGTAGCTAGAACTCTGTATATGGAAATATTGCACTACCATACCATGTAATCAGCTCTCTGTATATGGACATTTTGGACTTGTCTGCCATGTAGCAAGCTCTGTGTACATGGATATCTACCAAGTAGGTAGCTCCCTGTATAGCAATATATGGGACTTGTCTGCCATGTTGCTAGCTCTCAGTATAGGGACATGTTGGACTAATTAGCCATGTAGCTATTACACTTTATTTGGAAATGTTGGACTACTCTGCCATATAGCTGATGCTCAGTATATGGGAAAGTTGGACACATCTCCCATGTAGATAGAACTCTATATGGAAATATTGCACTACCCTGCCATGTAGTTAGCTCTCTGTGTATGAACATATTGGGATTGCCTTCCATTTAGATAGCTCTCAGTATATGGACATGTAGGACTCATGTGCCATGTAGTCTGTATATGGATATGATGCACTACTCTGCCATGTAGCTAATTCTCTGTATATAGACAAGATGGACACCTCTACTTTGTAGCTAGAATTCTATATATTGAAATGTAGCCTTACCCTGCCATGTAGCTAGCTGTCTGCATATGGACATTTTAGACTCGTCTGCCATGTACCTAGCTCTCTGTACATGTATATGTTGGACTGATCTGCCAAGTAGGTAGCTTTCTGTATATGAACATTTTGAACTTGTCTGCCATGTAGCTAGCTCTCAATATATGGACTTGTTGGACTCATTATCCAGGTATATAGTACCCTGTATATGGACATGTTGCGATACTGTGCCATGTAGCTAGCTCTCAATATATGGACATGTTGGACACATCTGCCATTCAGCTAGAATTCTGTATATGGAAATGTTGCACTACTCGGGCATGTAGCTAGCTCTCAATATATGGACATGTTGGACACATCTGCCATTCAGCTAGAATTCTGCATATGGAAATGTTGCACTACTTTGTGATGTAAGTAGCTTTCTGTACATGGATATGTTGGACTGATCTGTGAAGTAGGTAGCTCTCTGGATATGAACATACAGGACTTCTATGCCATGTAGCTAGCTCTCTGTATATGGACATGTTGGACACATCTACCATGTAGATAGAAGTCTGTATATAGACAAGTAGGAGTCACCTGCCTTGAAGCTAGAACTCTGTATATGGAAATGTTGCACTACCCTGCCTATAGCTAGCTCTCTGTATATGGACATTATGGACACGTTTGCAGTGTAGCTAGCTCTCTGTGCATGGATATTTTGGACAGATCTGCCATGTAGGTAGCTCTCATTATATGGACA
>NW_006409792.1:18664-19815 GCF_000296735.1 Chrysochloris asiatica | reverse complement strand
ACTCGTCTGCCATGTAGCTAGCTCACTGCACATTGATATGTTGGACTGATCTGACAAGCAGCTTGCTCTCTGTATATGAACATATTGGACTTGTCTGCCATCTTGCTCGCCCTCTGTATATGGATATGTTGGACTCATTAGCCATGTAGCTAGTACTTTTGATATGGACATGTTGGACTACTTTGCCATGTAGGTAGCTCTTAGCATATGAGCACTTTGGACTCATCTGCCATGTAGCTTGAACTCTGTGTAAGGAAATGATGCACTACTCTGGCATGTAGCTAACTCTCTGTATGTAGCCTAGTTGGATTCATCTGCCTTGTGGCTAGAACTCTGTATATGGAAATGTTTTTAAGTACCCTACCATGTAGCTAGCTCTCAGAATATGAACATTTTGGACTCATCTGCAATGTTGCTTGAACTCTGTATATGGATATGTTGGCCACATCTGCCATGTAGCTAGAATTCTTTATATGGAAATGTTGCACTATTCTGCCACTTAGCTAGCTCTCTGTATAAGAACATATTGGAATCGTCTTCCATTTATATAGCTCTCAGTATATGGGCATGTAGGACTCATCTGCCATGTAGCTAGAAGTCTGATATGGAAGTGATGCACTACTCTGCCTTGTAGCTAGTTCTCTGTTTAAATACAAGCTGAACACATCTGCCTTGTAGCTAGAACTCTGTATATTGAAATGTAGCCCTACTCTGCCATGTAGTTAGCTCTCTGTACATGTATATGTTGGACTGAACTGCCAAGTAGTTAGCTCTCCGTATATGGATATGTTGGACTAATCTGCCAAGTAGCTAGCTCTCAGTATATGAACACCTTGGACCCCTCTAACATGTAGATAGAACTCTGAATATGGAAATGTTGCACTACTCGGCCATGTAGCTTGCTTACTGTATACAGACAATTTGGACTTATTAGCCTTGTAGCTAGAACTCTGTATTTGGAAATGTTGCAGTACCCTGCCATGTAGCTTGCTCTCTGTAAATGGACATTTTGGACTCGTCTGCCATGTAGCTTGCTCTCTGCACATGGATATGTTGGACTGATATGCCAAGTAGGTAGCTTTCTGTATATGAACATATAAGACTTGTCTGCCATGCAGCTAGCTCTCAGTATATGGAAATGTTGGACTACT
>NW_006409792.1:17944-18564 GCF_000296735.1 Chrysochloris asiatica | reverse complement strand
ACATTTTGGACTTGTCTGCCATGTAGCTAGCTCTGTGTACATGGATATGTTGCACTTTTCTGCCAAGTAGGTAGCTCTCTGTATATGAGCATAATGGATTACTCTGCTAGCTAGTTCTCTGTATATGGACATGTTGGACTAATCTGCCATGAAGCTAGTACACTCTATATAGACAAGTTGTACAACTCTGTCATTTTGTACTCGGCTTCCATTATGCTAGCTCTCTGTACATGGATATTTTGGACTGATCTGTCAAGTATGTAGCTCTCTATATATGAACATATCGAACTTGTCTGCCATATAGCTATCTGTCGGTATATGGACATGTTGGACACATCTGTCATGTAGCTAGAACTCTGTATATGTAAATGTTACACTACCCTGCCATGTAGCTAGCTATTTAGACAAGTTGTACTCATCTGCTTTGTAGTTAGAACTCCATATATAGAAATGTTGCACTACCCTGACATGCAGCTAGCTCTCTGTATATGGATATTTTGAATTTGTCTGTCATTGAGCTAGCACTCTGTACATGGTTATGTTGGATTGATCTGCCAAGTAGCTAGAACTCTGTATTTGGAAATTATTCACTAGTCTGCCATGTAGCTAGCTCTCTCTAT
>NW_006409792.1:16629-17787 GCF_000296735.1 Chrysochloris asiatica | reverse complement strand
ACAATTTGGACTCATCTGCCATGTCTAGAACTCTGTATATGGACATGTTGGACTCATCTGCCTTGTAGCTAGAACTCTGTATATGGAAATGTTTCACAACTCTGCTATGTAGCTAGCTCTCTCTATATAGACAAGTTGGACTCATCTGCCTTGTAGCTAGATCACTTTATAAGGAAATGTTGGACTGCCCTGCCATGTACTTAGCTCTCTCTGTAAATAGACATGTTGGACTCATCTGTCTTGTAACTAGAATTCTGTATGTGGAAATGATGCACTACTCTGCCATGTAGCTAGCTCTCTGTATATAGAAAAGTTGGACTCATCTGCCTTGTAGATAGAACTCTGTATATGGAAATTTTACACTACCCTGTTATGTGGCTAGCTCTCTGTAAATGGACATTTTGGACTCATCTTCAATGTAGCTAGCTCTCTGTAAATGGATATGTTGGACTGATCTGACAAGTATGTAGCTCTCTGCATATAAACATAGTGGACTCGTCTGCCATGTACCTTGCTCTCAGTATATGGACATGATGGACACATCTGCCATGTAGCTAGAACTCTGTATATGGAAATTTTGCACTTCTTTGCCATGTAGCTAGCTCTCTGTATATAGACAAGTTGGACTCATCTGCCTCATAGCTTGAACTCTGTACATGGGAAAGTTACACTACCCTGCCATGTAGCTAGTTCTCTGTATATGGACATTTTGGAGTTGTCTTCCATGAAGAAGGCTCTCTGTACATGGATATGTTGGACTGATCTGCCAAGTAAGTAGCTGTCTATTTATGAACATATTGGACCTGTCTTCCAAGTAGGTAGCTCTTTGTATATGAACATACTCGACTTGTCTCCCATATAGCTGGCTCACAGTATATGGACAAGTTGGACACATCTTCCATGTAGCTAGAACTCTGTATATGGAAATGCTGCACTGCTCTGCTGTGTAGCTAGCTCTCTGTACATGGACATTTTGGACTCGACTGCCATGACGCTAGCTCTCTGTACATGGATATTTTGGACTGATCTGTCAAGTAGGTAGCTCTCTATTTATGAACATATCGGACTTGTCTCACATGTAGCTATCTGTCATTATATGG
This sequence comes from Chrysochloris asiatica, assembly GCF_000296735.1. NCBI lineage: Eukaryota > Metazoa > Chordata > Mammalia > Afrosoricida > Chrysochloridae > Chrysochloris > Chrysochloris asiatica. The sequence goes on along the minus strand of NW_006409792.1, from coordinate 16,687 downwards.
ACATGTTAAACACATCTGTCATGTAGCTATAATTCTGTATATGTAAATGTTGCACTAC
>NW_006409792.1:13993-16046 GCF_000296735.1 Chrysochloris asiatica | reverse complement strand
TCTCTGTATATGAAAATATTGGACTTGTCTGCCATGTAACAAGCTCTCAGTATATGAACACTTTGGACTCATCTGCCCTTTCTAATACTCTGTATATGGACATGTTGGAGTACTCTGCCATGTAGCTAGCTTTCTATATATGGACATTTTGGACTCGTCTGCCATGTAGCTAGCTCTCTGTATATGAACATGTTGCACTGATCTAGAAAGTAGGTATCTCTTTGTATATGAACATATTGGATTAGTCTGCCATGTAGATATCTCTCAGTAAATGGACATGTTGGACTCCTCTGCAATGTAGCCAGTACCCTGTATATGAACATGTTGGGCTACACTGCCATGTAGCTTTCTCTCAGTATATGGGCACGTTGGACACATCTGCCATGTGGTTTGAACTCTGTATATGGAAACGTAACACTACTCTGCTGGGTCGCTAGCGCTATGTATATAGACAAGTTGGATTCACCTGCCTTGTAGCTAGAACTCTGAATATGGAAATATTGCACTTCTCTGACATGTAGCTAGGTTTCTCTCTATAGACAAGTTGGATTCATCTGTCTTGCAGCTAGAACTGTGCACAAGTAAATGTTGCACTACCGTGCCATGTAGCTAGCTCTCTGTATATGGACATTTTTGAGTTGTCTCCCATGTCGCTAGCTCTCTGTACATGGATATGTTGCAATGATCTGCCAAGTAGATAGCTCTCTGCATATTAACATATTAGACTTGTCTACCACGTAGCTCTCAGTGTATGGAAATGTTGGACCCATTAGCCAGGTAGCTAGTATTGTTTACATGGACATGTTGGAATACTCTGCCATGTAGCTAGCTCTCAGTATATGAACACTTTGTAGTCATCTACCATGTAGCTTGAACTCTGTATATGGAAATGATGCACTACTCTGCCATGTAGCTAACTCTCTATATATGGACATTTTGGAATCCTCTTCCATGTAGCTAGCTCTCTGTTAAAGGATATGCTGGACTGATCTGCCATGTAGGTTGCTCTCTGTACATGAACATATTGAACTTGTCTGCCATGTAGCTAGCTCCCAGTATATGGACATGTTGGACATATCTGCAGTGAGCTAGCTCTTATTATATGGAAATGTTGCACTATTCTGCCATGTAGCTAGATGTCTGTATATAGAGAAGTTGAATTCATCTACCTTGTAGCTAGAACTCTGATTATGGAAATGGTGATCTACCCTGCCGTGTAGCTAGCTCTCTGTATATGGACATGTTGGACTCGTCTGCCATGTAGCTAGCTCTCTGTACATCGGTATGTTGGATTGATCTGCCAAGTAGGTAACTTTGTGTATATGAACACATTTTACTTGTCTGCCCTGTAGCTAGCTCTCAGTATATAAACACTTTGGACTCATCTGTCAAGTACCTTGAACTCTGTATATGCAAATGATGCACTACTTTGCAATGTAGCGAGCTCTCTCTATATGGATATTTTTTACTCATCTGACATGTAGCTGACTCACTGTACATGGATATTTTCGACTGATCAGCCATATAGGTAGCTATTAGTATATGGACACGTTGGACATATCTTCCATGTAACTAGAACTCTGTATATGTAAATGTTGCCCTACACTGCCATGTCGCTAGCTCTCTGTATATGGATAATTTGGACTCGTCTGCCATGTAGCTAGCTATCTGTACATGGATATGTTGGACTGATCTGCCAGGTAGGTAGCTCTCTGTATATGAACATATTGGAATTGTCTGCCATGTAGCTAGCTCTCAGTATATGGACATGTTGGAGTCATCTGCCATGTAGCTAGTACCCTGTATATGCACATGTTGGATTACAGTGCCATGTGGCTAGCTCTCTGTATATAGAGAAGTAGGACTCATCTGCATTGTAGCTAGAGCTCTCTATATTGAAATGTTGCACTTTCCTTGCATGTAGCTTGCTCTCTGTATCTGGACATTTTAGACTCTTCTGCCATTTAGCTAGTTCTCTTTAATATGAACATTTGGGACTCGTATGCCATGTTCTGGTAGCGTAGTGGTTACGAATCGGGCTGCGAACCATAAG
>NW_006409792.1:9091-13078 GCF_000296735.1 Chrysochloris asiatica | reverse complement strand
TAGTTGGCTACCAGTATATGGACATGTTGGCCACATCTGCAATGTAGCTAGTTCACAGTACGTGATCATGTTGTACTCACTTACCATGTAGCTAGTACCTTGTATATGGACATGTTGGACTAACCTGCCATGCAGTTAGCTCTCAGTATATGGACACATTGGACACATCTGCCATGTAGCAAGAACTCTATATATGGAAATGTTGCACTACTCTGCCATATAGCTAGCTCTCTGCATGTAGACAAATTGGTCTCATTTGACTTGTAGCTAGAACCCTGTATATGGAAATATTGCACTACCCTGCCATGTAGCTAGTTCTCTGTATATGGACATTTTGGAGTCGTCTGCCATTTAGCTAGCTTTCTGTACATGGATCTGTTGAAATTATCTGCCACATAGGTAGCTCTCTGTATATGAACATATTGAATTTGTCTGCCATGTTGCTAGCTCCCAGTATATGGACATATTGGGTACATCTGCAATGTAGCTAGCTGTAAGTTTATGAACATGTTGGACTCATCTGCCATGTAGCTAGTACCCTGTATATGGACATGTTGAACTAAACTGCCATGTAGGTAGCTCTCAGTATATGGACACGTTGGACACATCTGCCACGTTGCTAGAACTCTGTATATGGAAATGTTGCACTACCCTACCATGTAGCTAGCTCTCTGTATTTGGACATTTGGGACTCATCTGCCATGTAGCTAGCTCTCTGTACATGAATATGTCGGAGTGATCTGTCAAATAAGTAGCTCTCTGTGTATGAACATATTGTAATTATCTGCCGTGTAGCTATCTCTCAGTATATGGACATTTTAGACACATCTGCCATTTTGTTAGTATCCTAAATATGGAACTGTTGGACTGATCTGCCATGTAGGTAACTCTCAGTATATGGACACATTGAACACATCTGCCATGTAGCTAGAACTCTGTAAATGGAAGTATTGCAATACTCTGTCATGTTGTTAGGTCTCTGTATAGATAATTTGGACTCCTCTGACTTGTAGCTAGAACTCTGTATATGGAAATGTTGCACTACCCTGTCATTTAGCTAGCTCTCTGTATATGGACTTTTTGGACTCCTCTGCCCTGAAGCTAGTTCTCTGTTCATGGATATGTTGGACTGATCTGCCAGGTAGGTAGCTCTCTGTATATGAACATATTGGACTTGTCTGCCATGTAGTTAGCTCTCAGTATATGGACATGTTATACTCATCTGCCATGTAGCTAGTAACCTGTGTATGGACATGTTTGACTTCCCGGACTAGTGGCTAGCTGTGTACATAGACAATTTGGACTCATCAACCTTGTAGCTTGAACTCTGTATATGGAAATGTTTCACTATCCTGCCATGTAGCTAACTCTCCGTACATAGACAAGTTAGACTAATCTGCCTTGTAGCTAGAACTTTCCAATTGGAAATGTTGCCCTACCCTGACATGTAGCTAACTCTCTGGTTATGGACATTTTGGACTCGTCTGCCATTTAGCTAGCTCTCTGTTCATTGATATGTTAGACTGATCTGCTAAGAATTTAGCTCTCTGGATATAAATAATTGGACTTGTCTGCTATGTTGCTAGTTACCAGTATATGGATATGTTGGACATATCTGCAATCTAGCTATCTCTCAGTATATGGACATGTTGGAGTCATTAGCCAGGTAGCTAATACCCTTTATATGGACATGTTAGACTACTCTGTCATGTAGCTAGCTCTCAGTATATGAACAATTTGGACTCATCTGCCATGTCGCTTGAACTCCATATATGGAAATAATGCACTACTCTGTCATGTAGCTAGCTCTCTTTATATGGATATTTTGGACTCATCTGCTATGTAGGTATCTCTCTGTGCATGGATATTTTGCACTGATCTGCTATGTAGATTGCAGTCAGTATGTGGACACCTTGGACACATCTGCCATGTATCTAGAACTCTGTATATGGATATGTTGCATTACTCTGCCATGTAGCTAGCACTCTGAACATAGACGAGTTGGACTCATCTCCCTTTTAGATAGATCTGTGTATATGAAAATATTGTACTACACTGCCATGTAGCTAGCTCTCTGTACTTGGATATGTTGGACTGATCTTTCAAGTAGGTAGCTCTCCGTATATGAACATATTAGACTTGTCTGCCGTGTAGCTAGCTCTCAGTATATGGACATGTTTGACTCATTAGGCAGGTGGCTAGTACTCTTTATATGGACATGTAGGAGTACACTGCTATGTAGCTAGCTCTCAGTATATGAACACTTTGGACTCATCTACCATATAGTTTGAACTCTGTATATGGAAATGATGAACTACTCTGCCCTGTAGCTCTCTCTCTGTATATGGACATTTTGGACTCGTCTGGCATGTAGCTAGCTCTCTGTGCATGGATAATTTGGACTGAGTTGCCATGTAGTTTGCTCTAAATATATGGACACGTTGGACACATCTGCCATGTAGCTAGAACTCTGTATATGGAAATGTTGCACTACCATGCTATGTAGCTAGCTCTCTAATTATGGACATTTTTGACTCATCTGCCATGTATCTAGCTCTCTGTACATGAATATGTTGGACTGATCGGCCAAGTAAGAAGCCCTCTTTATATGAACATATGAGAATTGTGTGCCATGTAGCTAGCTCTCAGTATATGGGTATTTTGGACTTATCTGACATGTAGCTAGCTTTCTGTGCATGGATATTTTGGACTGAGGTGCCATGTAGTTTGCTCTAAATACATGGACATGAAGGACACATCTACCATGTAGCTAGAACTCTGTATATGGAATTGATGCACTACACTGTCATGTAGCTAGCTCTCTGTATATGGACATTTTGGACTTTTCTGACATGTAGTTATCTCTCTGTACATGGATATGTTTGACTGATCTGCCAAGCTGGTAGCTGTCTCTATATGAACTTATTGGAATTGTCTGCCATGTAGCTAGCTCTCATTATATAGACATGTTGGACTCATTAGCCAGGTAGCTAGTTCTATTTATATGTACATGTTGTACTACTCTGTCATGTAGCTAGCTATCAGTACATGAACAATCTGGACACATCTGCCATGTAGATTGAACTCTGTATATGGAAATGATGAACTACTCTGCCATGTAGCTAGCTCTCAGTATATCGACATTTTAGACTCATTAGCCAGATAGCTAGTACTCTTTATATGACATGTTGGACTACTCTGCCATGTAGCAAGCTCTCTGTATATGAACAATTTGGACTCGTCTACCATGTAGCTAGCTCTCTGTACATGAATATGTTGTACTTATCTGGCAAGTAGGTAGCTCTCTGTATATGAACACATGGGACATGTCTGCCAGTCTCAGTATATGGACATGTTGGACTCATTAGCCAGGTGGCTAATACTCTTTATATGGCCGTGTTGGACGACTCTGCCATGTAGCTAGCTCACAGTATATGAACACTTTGGACTCATCGACCATGTACTTTGAACTCTGTATATGGAAATGATGCACTACTATGCCATGTAGCTAGCTCTCTGTATATGGACATTTTGGACTCGTCTGGCCTGCAGCTAGCTCTCTATGCATGGATATTTTGGACTGAGCTGCCATGTAGGTTGCTCTAATTATATGGACACGTTGGACACATCTGCCATGTAGTTAGAACTCTGTATAGGAAAATGTTGCACTACTCTGCTATGTAGCTAGCTCTCTGAATATGGACATTTTGGACTCATCTGCCTTGTAGCTAGCTGTCTGTACAAGGATATGTTGGACTGATATGCCAAGTAGGTAGCTCTCTGTATATGAACATATTGAAATTGTCTGCCATGTATCTAGCTCCCAGTATGTGGACATGTTGGATTCATCTGCAATGTAGCTAACTCTTCAGTATAGTTACATGTTGGACTTATCTGCCATTTAGCTAATACCCTATATATGGACATGTTGGAGTGATCTGTCATGTAGGAAGCTCTCAGCATATGGACACGTTGGACACATCTGCC
>NW_006409792.1:7711-8801 GCF_000296735.1 Chrysochloris asiatica | reverse complement strand
AGAACTCTGTATATGGAAATGTTGCACTACCCTGCCATGTAGCTAGCTCTCTGTATAAGGACATTTTGGACTTGTCTGCCATGTAGCTAGAACTCTGTACATGGATATGTTGGACTGATCTCCCAAGTAGGTAGCTTTTTTTATGAACATAGTCGGATTGTCTGCCATGTAGCTAGTTGTCAGTATATGGTCACTTTGAGTTATTTAGCCAGGTAGCTAGTACTCTTTATATAGACATGTTGGACTACTCTGCCATGTAGCTAACTCTCTGTACATGGATAAGTTGGACTCATCTGGCAAGTAGGTAGCTCTCTGTATACGAACATATTGGACTTGTCTGCCATGTAGCTAGCACTCAGTATATGGACATGTTGGACTCGTTAGCCAGGTGGATAGTACTCTTTACATGGACATGTTGGACTACTATGCCATGTAGCTAGCTCTCAGTATATGAACACTTTGGACACATCTAACATGTAGCTAGAACTCTGTATATGGAAATGTTGCACTTCTCTGCTATGTAGCTAGCTCTTTGTAAATGCATGTTTTGGACACGTCTGCAATTTAGCTAGCTCTCTGTACATTGATATGTTGGACTGATCTGCCAAGAAGGTAGCTCTCTGTATATAAATATATTGAACTTGTCTACTATGTAGCTAGCTCCCAGTATATGGACATGTTGGACACATCTGCAATCTAGCTAGCTCTCAGTATATGGATATGTTGGAGTCATTAGCCAGGTAGCTAATACTCTCTATATGGACATGTTCGACTACTCTGCCATGTAGCTAGCTCTGTATACAGACAAGTTAGACTCATCTGCCCTGTATCTAGAACTCTGTATGTGGAAATGTTGTACTACCCTACCATGTAGCTAGCTCTCTTTAAATGGATTTGTTGAATTAATCTGGCAAGTAGGTAGCTCTCTGTATGTGAACATATTGGACTTGTCTGCCATATATCTAGCTTTCAGTATGTGGACATGATGGACTCATCTGGCATATCGCTAGTACCCTGTATATGGACCTGTTGGACTTGTCTGCCATGTAGCTAGCTCTCAGTATATGAACACGTTAGACACATCTGCCAT
>NW_006409792.1:0-7611 GCF_000296735.1 Chrysochloris asiatica | reverse complement strand
CTGGCATATCGCTAGTACCCTGTATATGGACCTGTTGGACTTGTCTGCCATGTAGCTAGCTCTCAGTATATGAACACGTTAGACACATCTGCCATGTAGCTAGAACTCTGTATATGGAAATGTTACACTACACTGCCATGTACCTAGCTCTCTGTATATAGGCAAGGTAAACTAATCTGCCTTGTAGCTAGTAACCTGTATATGGACATGTTGGACTACTCTGCCATGTAGCTAGCTCAAGCTCACTTAGTATGGCCATTTTTGACTCATCTGACATGTTGCTAGCTCTCTTTACATGCATATGTTGGACTGATCTGCCATGAAGCAAGCCCTCTGTATATGAAGATACTGGACTTTTCTCCCATGTAGCTAGCTCTCTGTATATGGACATTTTGGACTTGTCGTCAATGTAACTAGTACCCTGTATATGGACATGTTGAACATATCTGACATGTAGGTAGAACTCTGTATATGGAAATGTTGCACTAGTCTGCCATGTAGCTAGCTCTCTCTATATAGACAAGTTGGACTCATGTGCATTGTAGCAAGAACTCTATTTATGTAAATGTTACACTACCCTGTCATGTAACTAGCTCTCTGTATATGTATATTTTGGACTTTTCAGCAGTTAGCTTTCTGTACATGGTTGCATTAGAATGATCTGCCAAGTAGGTTGATCTCTGTATATGAACATATTGGATTTGTCTGCCCTGTAGTTAGGTCTCAATATATGGACATGTTGGTCTCATCTGCGATGTAGGTAGTACCCAGTATATGGACATGTTGAACTACTCTGCCATGTAGCTTGCACTTTTTATATGGACATTTTGGATTCCTCTGACACATAGTTAGCTCTCTGTATATAGAAAAGTTTTACTCATCTGCCTTGCAGCTAGTACCCAGCAAAGTAGGTTTCTCTCTGTGTATGAACATATAGGAGTTGTCAGCCATGTAGCTAGCTCTCAGTATATGGATATCTTGGACTCATCTGCCATGTATCTAGTACCCTGTATATGGACATGTTGGACGAGTCTGCCATGTAGCTAGTTCTCAGCATATGGTCACGTTAGGAACATCTGCCATATAGCTAGAACTCTGTATTTGGAAATGTTGCACTACACTACCATGTAGCTAGCTTTCTGGATATGGACATTTTGGACTTGTCTGCCATTGTAGCTAGCTCTCTGTATATGCATATGTTGGACTGATCTGCCATGTTGGTAGCTGTCTGTATATGAACTTATTGCACTTGTCTTCCATGTAGCTAGCTCTCAGTATATGGACATGTTGGACTCATTAGCCAGGTAGCTAGTACTCTTTATATGGACATGTGGGACTACTTTGCCTTGTAGCTACCTCTCAGTATATGAACACTTTGGAGTCAACTGTCATGTAGCTTGAACTCTCTATATGGAAACGATGCACTACACTGACATCTACCTAGTTCTCTGCATGTGGACATTTTGCACTCCTCGGCCATGTAGCTAGCTCACTGTGCATGGATATTTTGGACTGATGTGCCATGTAGGTTGCTCTCAGTATATGGACACGTTGGACATAGTATCCATGTAGCTAGATCTCTGTAAATGGAAATGTTGCACTACTCTGCCATGTAGCTAGCTTTCTGTATATAGACATGTTGGACTCATGTGCCTTGTAGCTAGATCTCTGTATATGGAAATGTTGCACTACTCTGCCATGTAGCTAGCTCTCTGAATATGGACATTTTGGACTTGCCTGACATGTAGCTAACTCTCAGTATATGAACACGTTGGACTCCTCTGCCATGTAGCTAGTACCCTGTATATGGACTTGTTAGACTACTCTGCCATGTATCTATCTCTCACTATATGGACAAGTGGGATACATGTGTCATTTAGCTAGAATTCAGTATGCGGAAAAGTTGCACTACACTGCCATGTAGCTAGCTTTCGGTAGATGGACATTTTTGACAAATCTGACATGTAGCTAGCTCTCTGTACATGGATATGTTGGAGTGATCTGCAAAGTAGGTAGCATCTGTATATGAACATATTGAACTAGTCTGCCATGTAGCTATCTCTCAGTATTTGGACATGATAGACTCATCTGCCATGAAGCTAGTACCTTGTATATGGACATGTTGGACTACTCTGACATGTAAATAGTTCAAAGTATACAGACATGTTGGACACATCTGCCAAATAGCTAGAACTCTGTATATGGAAATGATGCAATACTCTGCTATGTAGATAGCTCTCTGTACATGAATATGTTCAACTGATCTGCCATGTAGCTAGCTCTCTGTATATGAACATATTGGACTAGTCTGACATGTAACTAGAACTCTATATGGAAATGTTGTATGACACTTCTATGTTGCTAGTTTTATGTATATGAACAAACTGGACTTGTCTGACATGTAGCTAGCTCTCTGTGCATAGATATTGTGAAATAATCTTCCATGTAGGTACCTCGCAATATATGGACAGGTTGGACACATCTGCCATGTAGATACCTCTCTGTATGTGAACATATTGGAGTTGTCTGCCATGAGCTAGTTCTCAGTATATTGACATATTGGACTCATCTCCCATGTAGCAAGTATCCTGTATATGGACATGCTGGACTACTCTGCCATGTAGGTAGCTCTCAGTATATAGACACGTTGGACACATCTGCCATGTAGCTTGAACTTTGTATATGGAAAAATTGCTCTACCCTGCCATGTAGCTAGTTCTCTGTATATGGACACATTGGACACATCTGCTTTGTAGCTAGCTCTTTATACTTGGATATGTTGGAATGATCTGCCAAGTAGGTAGCTGTCTGTATATGAACATATTATACTTGTCTACCATGTAGCTAGCTATCAGTATATGGACACATTGAACTCATCTGCAATGTATCTAGTAACCTGTATATCAACATGATGGACTACTCTGCCATGAGCTACGTCTCAGTATATGGACATTTTGGACTAGTGTGCCATGTAGCTAGAATTCTGTATATGAAAATGTTGCATAACTTTAACATGTAGTTAGATCTCTGTATATAGACAAGTTGGACACATCTACCTTGTAGTTAGAACTCTGTATATGGGAAGGTTGCACTACCCTGCCAGGTAGCTAGCTCTCTGTATATGGACATTTTGCACTTGTCTGCCATGTATCTAGCTCTCTGTACATGGATATGTTGGACTGATCTGCCAAGTAGGTAGTTCTCTGTATATAAACATATTGGACTTGTCTGCCCAGTAGCAAGCTCCCAGTATATTGACACGTTGGACACATCTGCCATATATCCAGACCTCTTTATATGGAAATGTTGCACTACTCTGCAATTGAACTAGCTATCTGTATATAGACAAGTATGACTCATCTGCCTTGTAGCTAGAACTCTGTATATGGAAATGATGCACTACCCTGCCATATAGCTACCTCTCTGTATATGGATATTTTGGATTCTCTGCCATGTAGCTAGCTCTCTGTACATTGATATGTTGGATAGATCCACCAAGAAGTTAGCTCTCTGCATATGAACATATTGGACTTGTCTGCCATGTAGCTAGCTCTCATTATAATGACATGATGGACTCATCAGCCCTGTAGCTAGTACCCTCTATGGGGACATGTTGGACTGCTCTACCATGTAACTCGAACTCTGTATATGGAAATGTTGCAATCCCCTGCAATGTGGCTAGCTCTCTGTATATGAACATATTGCACTTGACTGCCATGTAGCTAGCTCTCAATATATGGACATATTGGACTCATCTGCCATGTACCTAGTACCCTGTATATGGACATGTTGTACTACTCTGCCATGTAGTTAGCTTTCAGTACATGAACACTTTGGACTCATCTGCCATGCAGTTTGAACTCTGTATATGGAAATGATGCAGTACTCTGCCATTTAGCTAGCTCTCTGTATATGAAGATACTGGACTTGTCTGAAACATATCTAGCTCTCAGTATATGGTCATGATGGATTCTTCTGCCGTGTAGCTAGTAATCTATATATGGACATGTTTGACTACTCTGCAATGTAGCTAGCTCTCAGTATATGGACATGTAGGACACATCTGCCATGTAGCTAGCTCTCTGTACATGGATATTTTGGACTGATCTGCAAAGTTAGTAGCTCTATGTATATGAACATATTGGACTTGTATGCCATGTAGCTAGATCTCATTATATGGACATTTTGGTCTCATCTTCCATGTAGCTAGTACCTTGTATATGGACATGTTGGACTACTCTGCCATGTAGCTACCTCTCAGCATATGGACATGTTGGACACATCTGCCATGTAGCTTGAACTCTGTATATGGAAATATAGCACTACTCTTAGCAGTACCTAGTGCTCTGTATATAGACAAGTTGGATTCATCTGCCTTGTAGCTAGAACTCTGTATAAGGAAATATTGCACTATCCTGCCAAGTAGCTAGCACTCTGTACGTGGATATGTTGCACTGATCTGACAATTATGTAGCTCTCTGCATATGAACATATTGAACTTGTCTGCCATGTAGCTATCACACAGTATATAGACAATTTTGACTCATCGGCATATACAAATTCAAACTACATGGAATATGACTCCAAAGTGTTTATATATTGAGAGCTAGCTACATGGCAGAGGAGTCCAAAATGTCCATAAAGAGAGAGCTAGCCACATGGGAGGGTAGTGCAGCATTTCCATATACAGCATTCTAGATACAAGGCAGATGTGTCCAACGTGTCCATATACGGAGAGCTATCTACATGGCAGAATAGACCAACATGTCCATATTCCCTGTAGTAGGTACATGGCAGATGTGTCCAACGTGTCCATATACTGAGAGCCACCTACAGGGCAGACAAGTCCAATATGTTCATATACAGAGAGCTACCAACTTGGCAGATCATTCCCACATATCCATGTACAGAGAGCTACCTACATGGAAGATGAGTCCATAATGTCCATAAACAGAGAGTTGGCCACATGGCGGGGTAGTGCATCTTTTCCAAATGCAGAGTTCAAGCTACAAGCAGATGAGTCCAACTTTTCCATATACAGAGAGAAAGCTACCTGGCACGGTAGTGCAACAGTTCCATATACAGATTTCTAGCTAAAGCCAGATGAGTCAAACTTGTCTATATATAGATATCAAACTACATGACAGGGTAGTTCAACATTTCCATATACAGAGTTCTAGCTACATGGCAGATGTGTTCAATTTGTCCATATACTGAGAGCCACCTATATGGCACACAGGTCCAATATGTTCACATACAGAGAGCTACCTACTTGGCAGATCAGTTCCACATATCCATTTACAGAGAGCTAGCTAAATGACGGATGAGTTATAAATGTCCATATACAGAGAGTTTGCCACATGGCAGGGTAGTGGAACATTTCCATATACAGAGTTCTAGCTACATGGCAGATGTGTCAACGGTGTTCATATACTGAGAGCTACCTACATGGCAGACAAGTCCCATATATTCATATACTGAGAGCTACATACTTGTCTGATCGGTCCAACATACCCATGTACAGAGAGCTAGCTACATGAGAGTAGCACAACATTTCCACATATAGAGTTCTAGCAACCTGGCAAATGTGTACAACATGTCCATATACTGAGAGATAGCAACATGGCTGAGTAGTCCAACATGTCCATAATCAAGGTAGTAGCAACACGACAGATGTGTCCAACATGATCATATACGGAGAGCCAATTACAGAGCAGAGAAGTCCAATATGTTCATATATAGAGAGCTAACTACTTTGCAGAACAGTCCAACATATCCATGAACAGAGAGTTAGCTACATGGCAGACGAGTGCAAAATGTCCATATACAGAGAGCTAACCACATGGCAGGGAAGTGCAACATTTCCATATACAGAGTTCTAGCTTCAAGGAAGATGAGTCCAACTTGTGTATATACAGAGAGCTAGCAACAAGGCATTGTAGTGCAACATTTCCATATACCAAGTTCTAGCTACATGTCAGATGTGTCCAACGTGACCATATATTGAGACTTAGCTACATGGCAGACAAGTCCAATATGTTCATATACAGAGAGCTACACACTTGTCAGATCAGTCCAACATATCCATTTACAGAGAGCTAGCCACATGGCAGACGAGTACAAAGTGTCCATATACATTAAGCTGGCTACATGGCAGGGTAGTGTAACATTTCCATATACAGAGTTCTAGCTACATGGTAGATGTGTCCAACCTGTCTATACATTGAGAGCTAACTACATGGCAGATCAGTCCAAAATATCCCTGTAAAGAGAGCTAGCTACATGGCGGACAAGTCCAAAATGTTCATATACAGAGAGCTACCAACATGGCAGGGTAGTACACATTTCTATATACAAAGTTCTATCTAGAAGTCAGATTAATCCAACTTGTGTATATACACAGAGCTAGCTACATGGCAGGGAAGTGCAGCATTGCCATATACAGAGTTGTAGCTACATGGCAGATATGTCCAATGTGTCCATAAACTGAGAGCTAGCTACAGGGCAGACAAGTCCAATATGTTCATATACAGGGAGCTACCTGCTTCGCTGATCAGTCCAACATATCCATGTACAGAGAGCTAGCTATATGGCAGACAAGACCAAATAGTCCCCATACAGAGAGCTAGCTACATGGCAGACAAGTCTAATATGTTCATATACAGGGAGCTAGCTACATGGCAAGGTTGTGCAACATTTCTATATACAGAGTTCTATCTACAAGGCAGATTAATCCAACTTGTGTATATACAGAGAGCTGGCTACATGGCATAGCAGTGCAGCATCCCCATATACACAGTACCAGCTACATGGCAGACGTATCCAATGAGTCCATCAACTGAGAGCTAGCTACCTGGCAGACAAATTCAATATGTTCATAGAGAGAGAGAGCTAGCTACATTGCAAGGTAGTGAAACATTTCCATAAACAGACATATCCATGTACAGAGATCTAGCTACATGGCAGACGAATCCTAAATGTTCATATACAGAGAGCTAGCCACATGGCAGGGTAGTGCAAAATTTCCATATTCAGAGTTCTAGCTACATGCCATATGTGGCCAACGTGTCCATATACTGAGAGCTAGCTACATGGCAGAGTAGTCCAACATATCCATGTAAAGAGAGCTAGCTACATGGCAGACGAGTCCAAAGTGTGCATATGCAGAGAGCTAGCTACATGGTAGGATAGAGCAACATTTCTATATACAGAGTTCTATCTACAAGGCAGATTAATCCAACTTGAGTATATACAGAGAATAAGCTACATGGCAGAATAGTGCAGCATTTTCCATATACAGAGTTCTAGTTACATGGCAGATGTGTCCAATGTGTCAGTAAACTGAGAGCTAGCTACATGGCACAGTAGTCCAACATGTCCATTTTCAGGGTAGTAGCTACATGACAGATGTGTCCAACGTGTCCAAATACTGAGTGACACCTACAGGGCAGACAAGTCCAATATGTTCATATATAGAGAGCTATCTACTTGGCAGATCAGTCTAACATATCCATGTAGAGAGAGCTAGCTACATGGCAGATGAGTACAAAATGTCCATAAACAATGATCTAGCCACATGGCAGGACAGTGCAACATTTCCATATACAGAGT
>NW_006409791.1:21513-25289 GCF_000296735.1 Chrysochloris asiatica | reverse complement strand
ATTCCAGAAGCAGAAGACTGTAGGACCATCAAGGGGGAAGAGCACAGGCAGAATGAGGGACCCTACCCAAAGAAGCAGCGATACCAGAGATGGAAGCACAGATTATATATGTGTGTGTGTGTGTGTGTGTGTGTGTATGTGTGTGTGTGTGGAAGTCATAACCTCTGTTCCTGTGAATGTGACCCTATTTGTAAATAGGGACTTTTGTTGTTATGTTAACGGAGACATTCTAGAGTCCGGTGGGTACTAAACCTAATCCCTTCTGAGTGGTGTCTTATCAAAAGAACAGAATAAAGCACAGTGACGCAAACAGGAGGAAGACAGTCACCACATGAAGATCCTTCTACAAGCCAGGGAATGCACGGGACTGTTGAAAAGGAAACACCTTCCCCTAACATTAATGTCCTGTTTGGAAAGATTAGCTTCCCAACCTATGAAACAATAAATTTCTGCATTTTAAAGCCACCTGCTGATGTGTGCCTTTGGTTTTTTGCTTTTGCTATGACAGCCCTAGCAAACTAAGACACAACATCATAAGGTTATTGTGTTAATTCCATGAGTTACCCTTGAGCATCATTAGAATATGGCCTGACTCACCGTGATCCTTTACTATTTGCTATGTGGTGCCATCAGATAAGCACTCGACCTCAAGGTCAGTTTGAACCTCAAGGTCTGCTGTTTAAATTCACCAACTGTTCCTCAGAAGCCCTATACAGGGTGGCTGCAAGTCAGAACAGACTCAATGGCACTAAACAACAATTGTACCAAAACAGGACTGTTCTCTTTATTCTGCTACCATACTTAATGCATTATCTGTCAATATTGATAATGCAAAGACCCTATGATGAGCTGGCAGAATTGGACCACTCTTCTGCATGTCCTGGAGCAGGGAGGAATCACATTATTGTCACTAACTTCAGGACCACAGAGAGTGACAGTCATTGTCTTCTACCTACCACCACTGGGGTCAGACAAAGCTTCAGGAGCATCAGACAACCTGTAGCCATGAACCCCGGGCAGAAGAAGGGCACAGACATCTACTTTCACTCGCGTGGCCTTTTGCATGAGCAAGGAGAACAATAGCTGATGATTTTTCTCCCTCATGACAAATTGTGTTTTCTAGCAATGACCACAGCATTATCACTATGATACGTGCTCTACAGCAATGTGATGGTGTCATTCCACCATCGGAATGGAGCTTGTTTGATTGTTTCACCATCTGTGATAGTTAAGGTTTATGGACAACGCAATTGGGCCAGGATTCTCAGTGGTGTGGCGGTTAAGATGTAGTAATCCCTCTTGATGAAAGTGAATCACATCATCAGCGCCATGATGAGGTCTGCTTTGAGCAGCCAATCAACAGAAAAGAAGCTCACTTAACACTGTGGCCCACAACATCATTCATCTTACAAAGATAAAGGGAGAAAGAAGTGTACAGAGAAGGAGGGTCCTATTAGCACCAAGAAAGAAAAAGCAGGAGTGGAGTGCATTCTTTGGACCTGAGGTCCCTGAACTGGGAAGCTCTGGATCCAGCTGTCCAATCATTCATGGATTGCTATGCTTTCAGAAGTTCGAGTCATAGATGAGATCATTTGTAGGTGTTCAGGCCAGTACCCTTGCTGAGCTCCCAGCCCACAGTAGTCATATGAGTGAGCCATCATGGACATCCAACTCAATCAGGACTTTAGGTCAACCAAGCCCCAGCTGACATCAGACTGTAGCCACAGTGGGAACCACTCACCTGAGGGGGAGCAGGAGGGGAGGAACGTAAGACATGGACAGGTGAAAGGATCTTGATATAACCTTCCCACAGACAACAATGACCAACTCTGGGCAAAATGGCTTTTAAAAAAACAACTATTTGAAGGCACTAGAGGCCTGGTGTGGTGCTGTAGGATAAGCCTTGGATTGTTAATCACAAAGTTGGTGGTTCAAACCCACCAGCTGCTCCTAGGAAACCCTATACAGCGTCACCCTGAGTCAGAATCGACTCAAGGGCAAATAACAACAGCATTTGAAGACTCTAGAGAGCAACCTAGTATGGCTTTATTGAATAAGCACTGGACTGTTAACTGCAAGGTTGGCAGTTCAAACCCAGCAGCCACTCCTAAGAAACCCTATCCAGAGTCATGAGTTGTAACTGACTCAATGGCACTTAACAACTGGAGGGGACTCAGTCTTTTAAAGAGTGGAACATACTATGTGATATATGGAGTCCTGGTGTAGTTCTGTAGGATAAGCCCTGGACCACAAGGTTGGTTTGAACTGCAAGGTCGGTAGTTAAAACCCACCAGTAGCACCTTGAAAATCTTATACAGGGTATCTATGAGTTGGGACCAACTGGAAGGCATTTGACAACACCAATATATTATATATAAATTTATGTGACTTTTCTCTGAAGATGCACCCCAGTCTGCATGGCAAACGATTCCTAGAACTCAAGCAAAAACATCTGAGGTGTCTGAGGCAGAGTTCAGGTTGCCAGAGCAACTGGAATTTGAGAGGAAAAATCACAATAGAAATGGCGCTCTATTGAGCTATTTGAATGCACTGGAATCCTAGTGCAGTTAAGTTGGATAAGTACTGGACTGCTAACCACAAGGTTCATGGTTCAAGCCCATCAGCCACTCCTTGGAATCCCTATACAGGGTCGCTATGAGTCAGAACCAACTCGACAGCACCTAACAACATCTATACATAGTTGGGAAGAGCCCAAGTCTGTATATATGTTCCCCTGAATCTTTAATGTGCTAAAAGGGAAACAAAAGTTGTTAACAAAGAATTCTACCCCCACTGTGTAATAGTAATAGCATCACAGTCTGTCTCATTTCAGAGATGATAATGACCAGAATCAACCCAAAGCTGATTCTCAGATATCAGGGCCCGTGAAATCATTTGGTCTGGCTGTGCCAAGGCAATCATAGTTCCAGCCATCACATTGTTGTTGTTGTTAAGTGCCGTTGAGTTGGTTCTGACTCATAGTGACCCTGTATAGAGTCTCCAAGGAGTGGCTGGTGAATTACAACCGCCAACCTTGTGGTTCAAACTGACCTTATGGTTGAGTGATTATCCCTGTTTAGAGTTTCCAAGGAGCAACTGGTGAATTAGAACCACCAACCTTGTGGTTTAAATCACCCTTGTGGCCCAGTGCTTACCCTACAGAACCACACCAGGACACTGCTCCTGTTGCTTAGTGCTGTGGAGTTGGTTCCGACCCACAGCAATCATGCATAGTGTTTCCAAGGAGTGGCTGGTGAGTTTGAACTGCCGACCTTACAGTTCAAATCAACTTTGCAGTCCAGCGCATTAACCTACAGCACCATACTAGGGATGAGTTAATTAAATGTTTGATCAAATACAGACATTGAAGAGAATATCTGATAGCAACAAGACAGATCTCCATAGAGGTCCAATCAGACCATGATGGCCCCTCCCACTTGGTCACAGGCATCTGCCAGTCTGATGTGAATTGGTAGGAGTCTACTTTCCTGGTCAGTACTCTACCTGCCTCCCTGATTGGGTCTCTGAAACCAACAGGACAGACCTCTCAGGAAGTTGTTTCAGGTTATTCCCCTTCCCAATGGCACTGAGGATTGCTGAGTGAGATTGTTGTGTGCCAAGAAACAGACATCTTGAATGAAGGCCATACACACAATCAACTTACTATTAGGATGAAGAGGGCTCTGCTAACAACTAGGCTTTAGGGTAAGACTTTACTTGTTACAGAATGACAGCCTCTACACCACCCAGTAGCTTGCAGCTACTGTTGTTGTTAA
>NW_006409791.1:18048-21028 GCF_000296735.1 Chrysochloris asiatica | reverse complement strand
AGAGGTGGTACCCGCTGGTGGACAGATGGACCACAGTGTCTTTCTTGGGTGTGTTTGGGAGTAATTTAAAGTTGAAAACTGAGATCTATAACTTTCAAATCCTCTTTATATCAGGAGAAAGAGTTACTACCAAGAGGGAGAGGAAATGGGAAGTTAAAGCCAAAGGTTCAGCCCACCTAAGAGATTTTGAGGGATTGTTGTTGTTTTGTGGAAAGTATTATGGGCTAAAACACCAAAATACTGTGGGGAACTGAGAAAACTAACACCCTCAAAATTTGCAATGCCCCTCCAAAAAACTCACAAGATCCCCACAGAAAAGAGAAAGCATGGTCCATCTATGTGAACCTGATTATGAGAGTGAGACCGCACCTGTGGAAGACTGAATAATGAAATGAAGGGAAGAATATAATCCAAAAATACTAAATGTAGTTAAAGAGTTAAAGGAAAACATACAAAGAACTAAAGAAAAATAGGGGAAACCATGCTAGAACAAAATGAGGGTTCAAACAACAACAACAAAAAAAAAAAAGAATAAAAATATTGGATCTGAAAGGGATAATAACCAAGATGATGGAAGGATTTAACAACAGATTTATTCAGGCAGAAGGAAGAGTCAGTAGATTAGAGGATTAAATAGTTGAAATTGCAGAGGCTGGAAAGGAACAAGGGCTGAGCACAAGTTACAGGAATTATGGGACGACATCACAAGATCCAAAACACACATCGTAAGAACTCTAGAAGAAGGTGAGAGAGCGACAAGGACAGAAATTTTCATCAATTTGATCAAAGACATGAACCTACAAATTCAAGAAGCTCATAGAAATCCAAGCAGGATGAACTCAAACAGATCTTGTAAGAATGGTATGGGGGCAATGTCTGACCTCATGTAACTTCACTAAGGGGGAAAGAGAATCAAGGTCAACATGCAAGGCTGATTCCTAAATGCAGAAGTCAAACATGCTTCCACACCCCCAACTTTTTTTTTTTTAGCAATTCTGGCACCAGCCATCCCTCCCTACTTCTCTGCTAGGTTTGGTAATTCATTTCAATGGCCACACAGAACTTACACTCATGAAGATGGGGCTTATTAGAGAAATAACAGATGACAGCTCAGGTTCAGAAGCACTTGGAATACAGTTTTTCAATTGGGACAGCCTCTTCTCAGTCTTGTTTATAGATATGCCCAGATCTCTGGCCACTTGGGCTGGCCCCCACTCTGTCTTGTACCAGTCCACTGGCTGTGTTACCTCTGCTTCTGCTGGTTTCTACAGGCAACCTGTGTCTAGTTGAAATATTACCCAAGTTGCAAAAGCAATTTCAACTAAGTCAACTTGGTGAATGTCAAACTTAGTTGACTTCAAACTTCAACTAAGTCAGTTTTGTCTCTTAGCAACCTTGTATAGGGTTTCCAAGGAGTGGCCAGTGGGTTTGAATCACTGACCTTGCAGTTAGTAGTTCAGTGCTTATCCTACCGTGCCACATCTATCCTACAGGGTCATACCAACATTCCAAATGTTAATCAGTTTCTTGGGGGGAAAAAAAGAATCAGGAATATAAAAGATTTCTGCCATGAAAATGATAAAACACTGCTGAAGGAGATTAAAGAAGAAGAAAATGGATATGTGGCCAATTGCCTCATTGCACAATGGTCTCTTTTACCATAAGACTTGAAGAACTGAATGGTGCCCAGCTACCATTATTGTACATTTGGATGGAAGATTCTATATTAAAATCCTGATCAAAAGGTGGGGAGATGCAGAACAGAATGTCAAATTATCTAGGAACCCAGCTTTTCTGGAACCATGAAGCCTAGATGAATCCCTAAAATGTATACCCTGAGATAATCCTTAAATTTTAAACCAAAAATATACCCTGAAGTTGTTTTAAAATCAGATTAAGTTTAGTTTAACTAGTAAAGAAAGTGTGCTTTGAGCATTGTGTTCTTTTAAGATCTGTATACACATCTGATCAAATTGACAGCAGCAATTTCAATGATTAGATAGAAAATTTAGGGGACAGTGAGTTTATGTTAATGAAGGAGACACAACTAAGAAAAAGAGGCTGAGAATAGTTTCAGGACACAAAGAACGTCATCAATGTCACAAAATTATCCACATACTGTTGGGCTGGTGTATAATCTGCTGTGTATGCTCTCAACAACAACCACAAAACCATAAAATAAACTCTTTCAAAAAATTTAGCACAGAAATCCACAAACAGTCCCACATCACAAATAGTTTCTTTTCTCAGTGTTTAATTGCAAAGTTATAATTTAAAAAATAGAAAAATAAATATTTTCTTGTGTCAGAGTTTGAAACTCTGCACACATACATAAATAGTATTTGGTAACAATAATTTAAGAACACAGGTCAGTGCATATATACAATAGCCAAGGTACTAGGGGAGGTTGGGTAAATGATCTGAGGGTTCACACACACTGGTCTCCGCTGGCGACGCATTTCAGGTCCCGTATGAGGAGGCGGAAGAGGTTGAATGTGACAGAGGCCTCAAGGCAGCTCTGGGACTCCTGTGGAAGAGACAAGTAGGTGGTCCTCCATTGCTTCCTCCCTTGGACAGGACCCTGGCATCCACCCCTCTCTGTCACTCACCTTCCTCGGGGCCTCCTGGAGCCGGTGCAGCCAGCGGTGGAGGCGGCCCTGGGGCCTGGGACCTGCTGTGGGCTGAGGAGGAACCTGTGGGCAGAGAGAGGTATGTGTGAGGCATTGCCTGAGCAGAGAGAGGGGTGGGGTCCCACAGGACCAGAGCCCACAGAAGGGTCTTGAGTGCCCTGAAGACTCACACAGGCCTGGAGCTCAGAATGGATGTGATGCAGTGTGTGAAGGGGCTGGTCCAGGATGGGCCCCAGGGCTGAGTTGTCCACATTCCCCAGGACCTTCAGTGTCAGGGCCAGCTCAGCCTCCAAGGCCACAGGGCGCTCCCATACCTGAGGAGAGAAGACAGAAGACAGGTGAGCACTGGA
>NW_006409791.1:11915-17373 GCF_000296735.1 Chrysochloris asiatica | reverse complement strand
CAGGGAAGGGAGGGTGGAGGCTAGCCCAGGGAAGGGAGGGTGGAGGCTAGCCCAGGGAAGAGAGGGTGGAGGTGCAGCAGGGTTAACCCACAGAGGGACGGCCTTGAAGGCTAGCCCACAGCAAGCAGGACAGAGAGGAGACTCACAAGGGCATCTTTGGCCCTCTTGAAGGCACGCAGCTCCTGAGGGGACAGAGACTTGAACTTGGCCATGTTGCAGCCCCTTGTATCCAGGAGGGCTCTGCTGGGGGTGGGGGTGGGAGCTGCTCCTGTCATGGTCAGCAAAGTGGCCATCAGCATCAGCAGGCAGCCCACGGCCATGTCTGTGTGGTGGAGGGATGGAGAGATGAGGAGGTGGGGAGACCAGGTGCTGAGCATGGGTGTGGGGGTGGGAAGGGGGGGTCGGGTGCGTGGTGATGGTGGAACGGGACAGGTGAGGGTCATGGGCATTGACTGAGGATGGGGGAGGAGGGGCTCACCCAGCTTCATTCCTGGTCTGTCAGGAGGATGAGCCAGTTGTTGCTCTGCAGCTTGGTTATCTGAGTGTGTCTGTCACTCTGTCTTGTTCCAGGTCTCTGACTGCCGTTTCCTCCTCTGGGTCTCAGCCCGCGTCTTTGTCTCTGGCTGTGTCTGTGAGTGTCCACGTCCGTCTTGGAGACAAGTACTGCCTGTGCTCCATGGTGCAGCTTTTAGCCTGAGCAGACGGGCAATCCCGTCTTATGTAGGAAAAGTGAAACGGCTGGAGGGTGACACCTGGGGAAACCCCAGCCCGGGACACCCAGGGTGGGGCGGGCCCAGGTGAGGTAGGAGACTCTGGAGCGAAAGAGAAACTAACACAGATTCTGAGCATTCCATGTTTGCCTTCATAATGGTGAGATTCCCAGCAAGGCAGTTCTCAGGGCTGGGACCAGGGGTCCTAATGAGATTGGATTCCAGACTGGGTGGTGGTGGTGCTGCTGAAGACAGGGATTGGTCTTTCTTCAATTTGTAAAGTGGTGGGAAAGGGCACATGTAGTGGGTATGCTGGAGCTTCTAAAGACAGCTTTTTATCAGAGAGAAGTAGGGGAAGGGTTACTGAATGCTAGGTAACTGTGTGCTAGGAACACAAAAAGAAAAATGGTGGAGACACACAAAGATTAAAAAGACACCAACCTTCCCTTTCACCTTTCTACACCTGGTACCTAGACAGAGAAACACAATGTCTTAAAATCTTTAACATGAGGCTTTGCTAAGGAATTGGGCCACGGCCACCTACTTCAAACAAACAAACAAAACAAAACAAAAAAGCTACAACCCTGGAGTGGATTCCTATACAAAGCAATCTTGAATGGCATTTACCAGAGCAGAAAACTTCATCTTTCTCCCAGGAAGTGGTACCAACCAACCTTGAGGTTAGCACCACTTCAAGGAACCATATAGGTTTGTAGCAAATGCCTTCATTCATTCAACAAGTATTTATACATCCTCTACTTTGTACCAGGCACTTACCTGTCCCTCTCACCTGTTACTGTCTCTATCCCCATTTACCTGTCTCCTTTATCTGTACCCCTCACCTCTTCCTTTTTCTATCTCCATTCACCTGTCCCATTCACCTGTTCCTTTCTCTATCCCCATTCACCTGTCCCCCTTACCTTTACTTGTTCCTTCAAAGTGCCAGGGATATGAAAACAAGAAACAATCCCTTGTGGAGTTTAATTACTAGAGAGGAGAAGCAGATTGTATAGGGGGAAACTTTTTTTAGGTTCTGTCCAGTCAGTTCCAACTCATAGTGACCCTATGCACAAAGTAACAAAACCCTGCACCATCCTCACAGTTGTATCTGAGCCCATTGTTGCTGTCACTGTGTTATTCCATCTCGTTGAGAGTTTTTCTCTTTTTTGATTACCCTCTACTTTCCCGAGCATGATGTCCTTCTCCAGAGACTGATTCCTTCTAACAACATTTCCAAAGTCCATGAGACAAGTATCACCATCCTGGTTGCTAAGAAGCATTCTGGCTGTACTTCTTCCAGCACAGATTTGTTTGTTCTTCCAGCAGTCCATAGTATTTTTAATATTTTCCTCCAACACCATAACTCAAATGCATCGATTCTTCTATCTTATTCATTGTCCAACTTTCACATGTATATGAAGCTATTGAAAATACCATGGCTTGGATCAGGTGCACCTTAGTCCTCGAACTGATATCTTTGCTCTTGAATACTTTAAAGAGGACTTTTGCAGAAGATTTATGTAATACAACACATCATTTGATTTCTTGACTGATGCTTCCATGAATGTTGATGGTAGACCCAAGAAAATTGAAGTCTTGGACAGCGTCAATCTTTTCTCCATTTATTATGATGCTATTTATTGATTCCTGGTGTGATGTTGGAGGCCTGGGAACCACCAAGGTTGGCAGCTCAAACCCATCAGCTGCTCATCAGAAACCCTATACAGGGTCACTATGAGTTGGAACCAACTTGATGGCACTTAGCAATATTTATTGGCCACGTTGTGAGGTTTTTCATTTTCTTTACATTGGGGTGTAATCCTTTCTGAAAGCTGTAGTCCTTGATCTTCATCAGTAAGTATTTCAAGTCCTCTTTGCTTCCTGCAAGCAAGGTTGTATCATCTGCATATCATAGGCTTTTAATGCATCTTCCTGCAATCATGATGCCATGTTCTCCTTCATATAACCCAGCGTCTCATATTATTTGCTCAGTATATAGATTGAATAAGTATGATGGAAGGACTCAACCTTAGTGCACACTTTTCCTGATTTTAGTATCCCTTTGTTACGTTCAAACAACTGCCTCTTATTTGTGTGCAGGTTCAGCACAAGCACGATGAAGTGTTTTGCAATTCCCATTCTTCTCAATATTACCCATGGTTTGTAATGAATGATCTACACAGTCCAATCCCTTTTCATAAAGTCAATAAAGCACAAGTAAACATCTTTCTTTTGTTCTCTGCTTTCAGCCAAGATCCATTTGATGCCAGCAATGCTATTCCTCATTCTATATCCTCTTCTGAATCCAACTTGAATCTCTGGCAGCTCCTTGTCAATGTTCTGCCTCAATAATTTTTAAATGATCTTTAGCAAAAGTTTACTTGTATGTGGTACTAATGATATTGTTAGGGGATTTCCGAATTCCATTGGGTCACCTTTCTTTGGAATGGGTATAAATATAGATCTCTTCCAATCGATTGACCAAATTTCTTGCCATAGATAAGTGAGTGTCTCCAGCGCTATATCAGTTTGTTGAAACAGTTCAATTCTTGGAGCCTTGCTTTTCACCAATGCCTTCAGGCCAGCTTGTACTTCTTCCTTCATTCAGTACTATTGGTTCTTGGTCATATGCTGCTTCTTGAAATGGTTGAACATAGACCAGTTCTATTTTGTACAGTGACCCTTACATATTCTTTTGGTGCTGCCTGAATCACTCAATTAATATTTTGCCATTGTTGTTGTGGTTGTGGTGGTGGTGGTCGTTAAATGCCATCAAGTCCATTCCAACAGCAACTCTGTTTCTTCAGCTCAAGAAATGCTGAGCATATGTTCTTCCCTTTAGGTTTTCTAACTCCAGGTCTTTGCACATTTCATTTATAATATTTTATTTTGTCTTCTCAAATTGCCCTTTGAAATTTTCTGTTCAACTCTTTTACGTCCTCATTTCTTCCAGTTTCTTTAGCTTCTCTGTGCTCAAGAACAAGATTCAGAGTCTCTTCTGACATCTAGGAACTATCAATGCATCTGATTGCATGTTTGGTCAATTTCAGATGAAGAAGTTGGTAGAATTCTTCAGTTTCATCATGACTGATTTTACTGATTGGTGTGTCAAGTTGAATAATAGTGGTATTTAACTGGTCTTCCTTGTAGGTGTATGGTATTATTCTACTGCAGCTAGCATTGTACTTCAAGATAGATCTGAAAATACTCTTTTCAGCAATGAATGTGGCGCCATTCCTCTTGAATTTACTGTTTCCGGCATAGTAAACCATACGACTGTCAGATTCTAAATGGCCAATACCAGTCCATTTCAGTTCACTAACGCCTAGGAGACCAATCTTTATGAGTTATATTGTGGTTCTGACAAATTCCAATAGTTCTGGTGTGGTGCTGTGGGATAAGCACTGGACTGCTAACCAAAAGGTTGGCCATTCAAACACACCAATCAGTCCTTGGAAGCCCAATACTTATCGGTTCTGACTTGATGGTACTTAACAACAACAACAACAATTTGCCTAGATTCATACTTTGAACAGTCCACGTTCCAGTTATTAATGGATGTTTTCAGCTGTTTCTTCCCATGTTGAGTTGGACCACATCAGCAAATGAAGGATCTGAACATTTTGCTCCATTCCTTTCATTAAGGTCAACTCTGCTTTGAAAAGGCAGTTCTTCTGCAGTCAATTTTGAATTTCCTCCAAGCTGAGGGGGTCTCATCTTCTGATACTATATCTGAAAATGTTCCACTGTTGTTTATAAGGTTTTCAGAGGCTAACCTTTTAGACATGGTCTGCCTCTCCTTCCTAGTCTGTCTTAGTCTGGAAGCTCTGCTGAAACCTGTCTACCATGGGCAACTGTGCTGCTATTTAAAATACTAGTGGCATAGCTTCCAGCATCTCAGCAACACACAAGCCACCACGGTACAGCAAACTGACAGACAAGTAGAGGAAAATTAAGCATGTGTTGTAGGGATCCCATGGCAGATACCAAAAATCAAGCAGGAGTGAGAACCGAGAATGCACAAAGTTGTTTACCTTAAATGCACTGGCTTGAGAAAAGGACATTTGAGGAAAGACCTGAAGGAAGTTAGGAAGAGAATAATATGAGGATCCGTGGGAAGAACAAGGAACAGCAGTGCAAAATGAAAACAGAGACCCCTCCATTGTTTGAGCACTTGTTCTGGTCTTGTCCTCGAGTCTTTATCACAATGTGTTGTCGAATAACACTATGGGTATTCTATGATTTGCCTACTGTTTTGTACTTTAAGTAAGTCCAAAGCTATAGGGGCTAAGAGAGGTTAAGAGGTCTGCCTAATGTCACACAGTAAATCAGTGTTAAGGATTTTCACCAAGTTTTTTCTGACACCTTGCCTTCTCTCTAGCCTCTTGTGTAGTGCAGCTAGATCTCCTGGACTCCGTGGTGATGAATTTCTTGGAGACAAGAATGTGTTGAGACCTTTTTGGCACTTCGATCTCCTCTTTTCCTCACCCATAATCCCAAAGAGACTAGAGCTCTGATACATAGCAATGTTTCAAAACCAAGAGTGAGGACATCCTCAAAGCACCTACCAATATCCATTAGTTTCTGATATTCTTACCTCAGAGGAGCAGAAGACTTTGCAATCCAAACCCAAACCTGGTGCAACCCAATCAATTTCAATGTAAAGAACCACTGTATGATAGAGGAGAAGTGCCCTGTCCTAGGTTGGGTTGGGTTCTCCAGAAAAGCAAAACCAGAGAAGCTTATTT
>NW_006409791.1:0-11280 GCF_000296735.1 Chrysochloris asiatica | reverse complement strand
GAGGAATAACTGGTAGGTGTGAACCTTATAGTTAGCAGTCCAGTGCTTATCCTATATAGCCACAACACCAGGAATCATGTTTATAGATAGATAGATTGGGGGGGGTGTTATATCAGGGAAATGTCTCACAGAGTTGTAGAGGTGGCCAAGTTCCAAGTACTTGGGCCAAATGTCAGACTGACAGCTTCTTCTGACTCATAAAGCTTCGGGGGCTGAGAAATTCAAGACTGGTAGGTTAGACAGTAGGCTGCTGGCTGCAAAGCTGGGTGAATCCAAGGTTGACAAGTAAGATAGCAGGTTGCTAACAACTCCCAGGATCAGCAAGTAATTCGTCAGGTGGAAGATCTGTTTTGGACAAAGTACAGCCAGAATGCTCCTTAGAAGCCAGGATGACCAGACTTTGTCTCTCATACTTTGAAAATATTATTAGGAGGAACCACTCCCTGGAGAAGGATATAATGGTTGGTAAAGTGGAAGGTCTGTAAAAAAGAGATCTGAAGACCCCCAATGAGATGGATTGGCACAGTAGCAGCAGCATTGGGCTCAAGCGTAGCAGCAATTGTGAAGATGGTGTAGGGCAGGGCAGTGTTTCATTCTGTTGTGCATAGAGTGGCTATGAGTCACCTACTTTATGGTACCTAACAACAAATAATATGAGTAAGTGGCAGGGTCAAAATTGAAACTCAGGTCAATTTATTCCCTAAATCAGCATTGTTTGTTTTAATTTTTAAAACTTGTTATTATGAATTGAGTGACGGTTACAGAGGAGATCAGCTTTCCATTCATACACATTTTGTTTCACCTCATTGATTATAATTCCCACAATATAACATCATTTATCCCACTTCCTCCCTGTGTTTTCTGTTTCTATGTCTCCTTTTTTCCTAACTATTATGAGCTTCGTCTTGGGTAAATGCTACCCGTTTGATCTCAAATGACTGCTTATTCTAAGGTTTTCATATTTCCCTAGTGACATTATTGTTCCCTTTATTGTCATGGTGGTTATGTGCTGTGGAGTCGGTTCCGACTCATAGCGACCCTGCACAGGGTTTCCGAAGCTGTAAATCTTGACGGGAGCAGAAAGCCTCATCTTTCTCCCGTTGAACGGCTGGTAATTTCGAACTGCTGACCTTAAGGTTTGCAGCCCGATTTGTAATCACTACACTACCAGAGCTCCTTTGTTCCCTTTATATTCCTGTCTATTGTTTGACTGAAAATCAAGCCAGGCTGATGAATTCATTTCCAGACTTAAAGGGTGACCAAGAGCCATAGTCTCGAGGGTTCCACCAGTCTCGTTCTGACCAGTAAACCAGGAATTTTTAAATTACTTTGTAGCTCCGCATTTTTTTTGCTGAACACAGAGCCTTAAAATGATTCTGTAGAAAACA
The DNA here is from genome assembly GCF_000296735.1 of Chrysochloris asiatica. Lineage (NCBI taxonomy): Eukaryota > Metazoa > Chordata > Mammalia > Afrosoricida > Chrysochloridae > Chrysochloris > Chrysochloris asiatica. Next base: position 9,892 of record NW_006409791.1, on the reverse strand, counting down.
ACTAACGCAAATAATTGCCACCAGAAGACCTAATATATAGCACATCGCCACAGGAAATTTACAAATACAAAGCACACATAAGTAACAGAGTTCAAAAAAAATAACTTAGAAAATTTTATCCATTCAGTTTCATATCATAGGGAAGGAGGCCTCCTCAGGAGAAGGGATCCCAGAGTCACAGATTCATAGAATCTCAGAAGGGTTTAAATCTGGTCTAGGGGTCTGTCCTGATTGATGGGTCAGGTAACCACAGAAGCAGAGAATGGTCCTTGATCACGTGGAGAAAGGTCAGCAGCCAGAGTACGCCCAGGACACAAGTGTTCCAGCTAGACTCTGGTCCCTGAAGTTATTGCTGTTACGTGCAGTCGAGTCAGTTCCGACCCACAGCGACCCTGTATAGGGTTTCCAAAGAGCGGGTGGTGAGCTTGAACCACCGACCTTGCGGTTCAAACCAACCTTGCAGTCCAGCGCATTAACCCACCGAGCCACTCGGGTAATAACATATTCATTGAAATGATACTCCTTCAGGGAATAGGATTCCGCTCCAGAAAAGTCCAGCCTCTCTGGTGAGTCTGTTATAGCATACACAAGGCGAAGGCCGGCCAATGGAGAGGAAGACCTTCTCTAGCCTCGACTGCCCATTGACTAAAAATGGGAAACCGAGGCCGCGTTCCAAGCAGCCAAAGTCTTAGACAGTTAGTTTTGCGTCCCAGAGAGAGCTGGGGCCCGAGATCAGACGCAAGGCTCCGAATGCGCCACCAGTCTGAGATCCCGCAGGAGCAGGCGCAGAAGAGTCAGGATGACGGCGGCTTCTCTGCACCGAGGCGATTCCTGGAACCCGGGAAGGAGGCAGAGCGGAGCTGAGTCTGGATTTTCTTTCCCGAGAAACTCCCCACCTCTCCTAGCCTCAGCTCCCAACCCGCTGTGCTGAGCACGGTCCTCCCTGCAGTCTAACCACTTTCTCGCGGGCTCCACTCACATCTCTCCGTGCTTTGTGGCGCCTCCTTGGTGGTCCAAGGGACTTCCTTGAGGAGCCAGGCCGAAACAGCTCTAGCTAGATGTGGGTTAGGGGAGTCAATGAGGAATCCGAGGAGCAGAGGTTCCCCTCGGAATCCGCAGCCCCTTTCTGTTTGGGGGGACCCTGAGAAGGTGTGACTTGGCTGGCACCAGGTTTTCCGCTAAGCGGGACGGATTCACAAATCAGGAGGGTCTCTCCCCGAGGGCCGGGAGTCACTCACACAGGTCCCCACGTCGCGCCTCGCGGCTGCCAGCAGTTGCAGAGTCGGCCCAGTCCCGGGGAGCAGCTCCGAGTTCCGCTGGCTGCTCAACACCAACTGGGCGTCCGCGAGGTCGCGCGCCACCAGGCGGAGGCGCGCGCACGACTGCGGGGACCGGGCTGCAGTTAGAGGGGGACCTCGAGCCCTGGCCCCGCCTCCCTCCAGGGACCCGGGCCTCACCCCGGGCTTGGGCAGCTCCTTCCACGGGCGAAAAGAGCAGTTGCGTGGTCTCCAGCTCAGTGTCTCTTCCTCCTGCGGACAAGGGTCGGATGAGGCTGGGCCCCCTGAGCGCTGCCGCATCTCGTCCTCCTGGACTTGAGGCCCGACCGTGGACCCACCCAGGGAGCACTCCGGGGCAGGAGTGGGGCTGAGCTGCACTCCGTGCTCCCCTTGCCCATCCCTGCTCCCCCCGAGTCTTTCCCGGGAACTCTCTGACTTGGGCTGAGTTTGTGAGGATGGTGTGAGCGGCAGGAAGCTCTTCTGGTCAGAATCCTGGAACCTGAACAGCGAGATGCGCCTGCTGGGCCCTCGCGACAAGGACGGACGTCCTGGAACCCCGTGGGCCCAGGGTCTGGGGGACCGAAGGAGGCTCGGGTCTCACTCACGTAACGGTCCGTCAGCTCCTTGACCGCCGCCAGAGCCCTGGGGTCCAGCGAGCGATAGCGGGACAGGAGACAGCGTTGGGGCTCACGCACGCCCAGGTCCGATGCCACGCCCATTGTCACCGAGACCCACAGTCCCACGGCCACCGCGGCTCCAACTCTCGTCCCCATCTCCGCTCCTGCAGGAGGCAGGGACGTCAGAGGGACCAAGGAGTAAGGCCAGCGAGTCCAGCTGGCAGATTCTGGTTAGACTCCCAGCAGGACTGTTGCTGGAAGCGCTGGCTCAGAGGGGACCACCAAGGTGCTCAGAGCCCCCTCCTACCCGGAGCTTCTCTTTCCTGGATCCTCACCTGCAGGGCACCCTTGCTGCCTCCCTCTTTCTGCCTCTGGGCTTGTCCTCCACGTCTCACTGGGTGGCCTCTGGAGGGATGTCCACCTTCGGGAGTGGTGTCTGGACGTTCCATGTCTGGTTTTATGTGTTTGATGGAGGAGCAGTAGGCTTTCCCATTGCAGGTAATCTTTCGGAACGTCAGAGCTGGCCAGTGGCCACGGGAGATCCCTACAGGCAACAAGACTTAGCCAAGCCTCTGGCCCTGTGACAGGGATGGCTCTGTCTCAGGCCTCTGTTACTAGATCTGGTCACTGTCCCTGTCTCTCCTTCCAGTCTCTCTGCCCCCCAAATATCTGACTCAGTCTTTTCTTTCCCTCTATCCTTTCTTCATTCCTGTCCTTCAGTCTTCCTTCTTTACCTGCCTTTCTGTTTCCTTCACTTTGCTCAGAAGAGGACTCGGAAGGAGGAATTGCACTGGGGATGTCAAAGAGATCTTGACTGAAAGTATAGAACACTGGAAAGATGTTTGCCTGTCTCTTATTGACTATATTAAGGCCTTACGACCTTGTGGATCATATTGAACTATGGATAACTTTGAGAAGAATAGAAATTGCAAAAACACTTAATAAAAGAAGACCAAAATGAATGTCAGAAAAGATTCTGAAACTTGCTCTTCAGCTAAAACAAATGAAAAAAAAAAAAAAATGAGGGGGTAAAAGAACTGAATAGAAAATTTCAAAGGGTTGCTTCAGAAGCCAAAATCAAATATTATAATGAAATGTGCAAAAACCTGGAGTTAGAAAATCAAAAGGGAAGAACACACTCAGCATTTCTCCAACTGAAGAGAAAATTCAAGCCTCGATTTACAATACTGAAGGATTTTATGAGCAAAATATTGAATGATGCAGAAAGCATGGAAAGAAGGGGTGCCCAGGGTCGCTGTACCCCCCCACCCAAAAAAAAGTCTGTTTCAAGACAGAGCATATGATCAAGAGCCAAAGATGCTGAAGGAAGAAGTCCAAGGTATGCTGGAGGCATTGGCAAAGAACAAGACTCTAGGAATTGATAGAAAACAAATTGAAATACTTCAATAAACTGATGCAGCACTGGAGACACTTACTCATCTATACAAAAAAATTTGGAAGACAACTATCTGGCCAACTGACTGGAAGAGATCCATATTTGTGTCCATTCCAAAGAGAGGTGACCCAGCAGAATGCAGAAATCATCGGACAATATCATTAATATCACATGGAAGTAAAATTTTGCTAAAGATAATTCAAAAATGGCTGCAACAGTACATTGACAGAGAACTGCCAGAGGTTCAAGTTGATTCAGACAAGGGTGTGGAACAAGGGACATCCTTGCTGACATCATCAGATGGAACCTAGCTGAAAGCAGAGGATTCCAGAAAGATGTTTACCTGTGCTTTATTGACTATGTAAAGGCTTTCGATTGTGTGGCTGATAATGAACTATGGATAAAATTTCAGAAAATGAGCAATCCAGAACACTTAATTATACTTATAAGGAACCTGTACATAGACCAAGCAGTTGTTCGAACAGAGCAAGAGAACATAGAATAGTCCAAAATTAGGAAAGGTGTGTGCAAAGGTTATATTCTTTCACCATACTTATTCAATTTGTATGTTGAGTAAATAATCCGAGAAACTGGATTATATGAAGAAGAATGTGGCATCAGGTTTGGAGGAAGACTCATTAACAATCTGTTCTATGCAGATGATACAATCTTGCTTGCTGAAAGCAAAAAGGACTTAAAATGCTTACTAATGAAGATCTAAGACCTCAGTATGGGTTGTACCTCAGTATAAAGAAAGCAAAAATTCTCTCCACTAGACCAATATGTAATATCAAGATAAATGGAGAAAAGATTGAAATTGTCAACTATCAATTGAAGCAATAGTCAAGAAATCAAACAACGTAGTACATTAGACAAATTTACTATGCAAGACCTCTTTAAAGTGTTCAAAAGCAAAGATGTTAGTTTGAGGACTAAGGTGTGCCTGACCCAAGCCATGGTATTTTCAGTAACTTCACATGCATGTGAAAGTTGGACTATGAATTAGGAAGACCATAGAAGAATTGGTACATTTGCGTTATGGTGTTGGAGGAGAATATTATATGCACCATGGACTGCCAAGAGAACGAACAAATCTGTGTTGGAAGAAGTACAACCAGAATGCTCCTTAGAAGCCAGGATAGCCAGACTTTGTCTCTCATACTTTGGACATATTGCCAGGAGGGAACAGTCTCTGGAGAAGGACATCATGCTCAGTAAAGTGGAGGTTCAGAGAAGAAAAGGAAGAGCCCCAACAAGATGGATTGGCACAGTGGCAGCAGCAAATGGGCTTAAGTATAGCAACAATTGTGAGGTTGGCATAGGACCAGGCAGTGATTTGTTCTGTTGTGCATAAGATCACTATGAGTTAGTACCAACTCGATGGCACCTAACAACAACAACCCCTATATTGCAACATTATTTCATGGGAAGTACCTACAGTCTGAAGGAGCTCTCTGGTAGTGTAGTTGTTACGAATCAGGCTGCTAACCTCAAGGTTGGCAGTTTGAAACTACCAGCTGTTCTGCGGGAGAAAGATAAGGCTTTCTGCTCCCGTAAAGATTTGCAGCCTTGGAAACCCTGTGCTGGGTCACTGTGAGTTGGAACTGACTTCACGGTACTTAACAACAACCTACAGACTGAGATAAACTTTTTTTTTCCATACTTTGTTTCTTTGCATACACCTAGAACAGCGAAAAAACAACAATTGGGAGCATGTACTGCATGCTGAGAGATTGACCGTGGAATTCTTGGGAGTCAGAAAGATTCTGTTCACCCCAGAACAATTCTCGCCTGGACCCAATGATAAAGCAAGAGGTCGACAGGCAGCTCGTCCACAAACACACTCTAAAGGACTTGCCCTGAGTTCCCTTGCATGTTGTTGTTGTTAAGTGCCATCAAGACGGTTTCGACTCATAATGACCCCTGTCTGGGGTCTCCAAGGAGTGGCTGTTGAGTTTGAACCACTGACCTTGTGATTTAAGCCAACCTCTGTGATCCAGTGTTTTAGCCCACAGAACCACAAACTCCCTCCACTACGTTAGCATATCAGCACAATATCTTTGTTTATTTCAGTCTCTAACATTGAGTTTCCTTTGTTCTCGGAGATTCTCTTTGTGACATAGTCCCATCGAAGTGGAGCTTTCCTCTTTCACTCTCCTCCAGGCTTTGTCTTTGTTTTAGCCAGGCTGTGCAAGACCTAGGTTGTAACAGTAAGTTCCTCACAGATGTTATTGTGCGCTATTCTTTCATTGAATGGTGATCCCCAGGGAGGTGGGTTCAGTTCCAGGTATGAAGAGGGTTTAAGGACCAATTTCAGGTCTCTAAATCTTTTTATTTAAAAATAAAATCTACAACATTTTTCTGATAGTATAAGCAATGAATGAATATAAGCAATGAATATTCATTGCTTATACTATCAGAAAAATGTTGTAGACATGTCATTAGAGACAGTTGGAATAATACAAAAAAAGGCTTAAAGAGAAGACAAATCTCTACAATTTAACCACTCAAAACTCATCCCTTGGAACCATTTTTCCCATGTGTAAAACTATACATGTACTAAATTTATTTTTTTCTTATTATCAAAGAAATTTTGATAATGCAAAGATTCAATCAAGACAAAAACATACAATTTTAAAGTTAAAGTAAGTCTTAAATTTCACATCCTGGAGATATCCTTTTAACAGTTGTTAAGCGCTGTCTGTTCAGTCAGTTCCAACTCATAGTGACCCTGCATAGGTGGGTTTGAACCACCAACCTTGTGGTTAGCCTTCCAGTGCTTCTACTACAGGCCACTCCAGGAGTTTCTTTAACAGTAGCTATCCTGGTGTGGTGCTGTAGGATAAACACTGGACCACAAGGTCAATTTGAACTGCAAGTTTGGTGGTTCAAATCCACCAACCACTCCTCGGAACCCTAGACAGGGTCACAATGAGTCCGAACCAGTTCCATGGCACTGAACACCAACAACAACATCCTGTTTTGGGTTTTTCTTTCCTCGAAGCACTTTAACCCAAATTGGAACCAGACTGTATACAGTTTTGCAGCTTTATGTTTTAAAAGTTCTCATTTGATCTCCTCACACCTTTGATTATATGGTATAGTTAAAAACCCAGCAAGAAACAGATGACCTGATCAATTTAGGATAATTTGAGATGGGTTTAATACCAGTATTTACAAAAGGATTGGAGAGTAAAGGGAAATGACAAGGACTAGTGCAGGGTCCTGGGGCCAGCAGCAAGAGCTTGGGAATGGAGTGGTAAAACAGACCTGGGGAGGAATCAGGTTGGAGAACAAGACCAGCTATGGGGGACAGTACAGGAAGAACCAGTTACCATGAAATGCACTCTGATCTATGGTGACCTATATGTGTCAGAATAGAACCGTGCTCCAGAGTTTTCAATGATTGAGTTTTTGGAAGTAGATATGCAGGCCTTTTTTGTAAGGTTCTTCTTGTTAAGTGCTGTTGAGTCAATTCTGACCCATAGAGACCGTGTATAGGGTTTCCAAGGAGCAGCTGGTGAGCTTGAACCACCGACATTGCAGTTCAAATGACTTTGCAGTCTGATGCATTAGCCCACAGCACCACACCAGGACTCCTAAGGTACTTCTGAGTGGATTCAAATGTCTAGCCACCCAAGAACCCCTACAAGCGAGGAAGACTGAAAATAAATACCCGATCTCACGTTCTGTCTCCCTAAGACTATTGTTACTGGTCTCTGCATTGGCTGTACTCAACCAGAAGCCAAAAGCTAACTTCCCAGGACCCAGAGCAGGTTGGTGAAACCAGGAAAATGAATCCAGAAGGTAACAGAAGACATCCTCCACAACACTATAAAGGCTTGTGTACATTCTAACAGGATCCGCTGTAAGATCAGCACTAGACTGCTAACCACAAAGTTGGTGGTTCAAATTCACCTGCCTTTCTTTGGAAACCCTATTCAGGGTCTCTATGAGCCAGAACTGACTCAATGGCACTTAACAAGTTAACTAGGAGGAGGGGAGAGTGTTACTGGCACCTAAATAAGTGGAAGTCGGGGTGCTGCTGATATCCTACAATGCACAGGACAGTTGCCCATAAGAAAGGATTATGCAACCCCAAATATCAGCAGTACCAGGATTGAGAAATCTTGGCTAATGTAACAGCCGTGGATAACTTTCTGCACATTTCTCTATGTGTGCATTGCTGATGATTTCCCTAGGGTTCCAAGAAATGGAATTATCAGTGAAAGACTAAGATTTTTCTCTTACTTTATGTGAACAATTAATTTTATTTGCTTTTTCAAAACTATTTTATTTTCAAAACTTTAACTAAGGACTAGACTTCTGTTATCATTTGTTTCTTTGAATTTAAAGAAAGAGGGTGAAGGCTAAGTGTGCTCTAGAAGCAGTTGGGGTTATACACGAAAAGGTCACTATATTTAGCCTGAGATCAGGGAAGTCTGGAGGTTCTTGCTGATTAAGAGATTACACCAGCTTCCCTTCACCATGGAAAACCACATGGGCATGTTCTGATGAATGCTACCACCTGCCCAGCCAAACAACTTTCCACTCCCACCTACTCACAAAGCAGGATCAATCCTTCTTAATAGTACTTGGTATTGTCATTTTAGACACCTTTATTAATTTGAATTCAAAAAGCATAAATGACTTAAATGCCCTTTGATAGAGGAATGATTGCACAAAGATTGCTACATTTGCACCAAACAGAAAAACAAAACCTGGTGAATCAATTCTGACTCATAAAGACCGCATGGGTTTCAGAGTACAACTGTGCTCCCTAGAGGTTTCAGTGGTTGTGACCTTTCAGAAGTAGGTCACCAGGTCCTTCTTTTGAGGAACCTTTGGATGGATTTGAACTGTCAGCCTTTTGGTGAGTATTCAAACACTTAGCCATTTTCGCCACCACAGAAGCTCCAAACAGTTGTTGTATTGAGTCAGTTCTGACTCATAATGACCCCATATATACATGAATGTTATTAAGTGCTGTTGAGTCAGTTCCAGCTCATAATGACCCTGTATAGGGTTTCCAAGGAACAGATGGTGAGTTTGAACCATTGACTTTGTGGTTCCAATAGACCTTATCCTACAACGCCATACCAGGACTCCATATACTTGTATATCAGAGCACAAATGTGTCCCATTGGGTTTTCAATGGCCAAGTTTTCAGAAGGAAACTGCCAGGCGTTCCCTCACCAAGATTCTTGAAATTATTTTGTTCAATTTAAGGAAACTGATGGCTCTCCTTCTGAATCATGCTTCTAAATACATTACTATTAAGTGTGTTTGTTGTTGTTAAGTGTCATCGAATTGGTTCTGACTCATAGCCACCCTGTATAGTGTTTCCAAGGAGCAGCTGGTGGGTTTGAACTGCTGACCTTGTGGTTCATAATCCAGTGTTGATCCTACAGTGCCACACCAGGATACTTACCATAATTTTGAGGCAGCAAACAGCATACATTATATTTCAAGACATGTGTACCTATATAATATATTATGAAAACAGCTGTGACTTTTTGTTGTAAAGTCATAGGTTCTGTTAATACTACTTCACTTTGTTACCTATTAGCATAAGGGAAAGAAATGCTCCATTTCAGCTAGAGGTTAGTGAAGATAAGGATGTATTTTCTCCCCCATGCAAGTTCATGGACCCCTGAGTTCTATTCAAGGTGGTGAACCATGAACTCCAAGTTAAACTAGTCCTGGTGTGGCTCTGTAGGATAAGCACTGGACCATAAGGTCAGTTTGAACTGCAAAACCAGCAGTTCAAACTCACCAGCTGCTCCTTGGAAATCCTATAAAGGTCACTACGAGTTGGAACCGACCTGATAGCACTTAATAACAACAATATGCCTTGTGGTGCTGTAGGATAAGCACTGGACTGCTAGCCTCAAGGTCAGTGATTCAAACCCTTCAGCCGCTCCTGGGAAACCCTTTACAGGGTCGCTATGAATCAGAACTGACAAGATGGCACTAACAGCAACAATATATGTTTTGATGTGGAAAAATCTTCAAGACATAGTATAAAGTGTAAAAAGTAAATTGTTGAACTTCATGTGGTGTAACACTATTTATGTTTAAAAATACACATTCAAAAGTAATTCAGTGGAGAAATACAGCCTTTTTAACCAATGGTACTGGAGCAATTGAACACCCATAAGTCCTAGTGTGGTGCTGTAGGATAAGCATTGGACTGCTAACTACAAGGTCAGCAGTTCAAACCCACCAGCCACTTCTTGAAAACCCTATACAGGGTTGGTGAGTTAGAACAAAAAACAAGATTTAAAAAAAACAAAACAAAACAAAAAAACCCCCTCACATCTCATACAAAATTAATTAAATCAAAATGGATCACAACTTAAGTGTAAAACATAAAACTTTAGAAATAATCATGAGAAAATCTTTAGGATTTAAATCTAGACAAAAAGTTCTTATACTTGACATCAAAAACCCAATCCATAAAAGGAAAAAATTATAAATTGGACTTAGTTAAAATTTTAAAAAGCCAGCTTTGTAAAAGAACATATGGAAAGATGAGCTACAACTGAGAGAAAATATTTGCAAATCACATACCTAACAAAGGATTCTTAACTAGAATATAC
>NW_006409790.1:24827-25404 GCF_000296735.1 Chrysochloris asiatica | reverse complement strand
TTCTACCTTTACAATTGTGACAGTCGCAATTAGTCATGATAACAATTATTCACTATTGAATCATAAAAATCTTATCCCCATCTCTTTTCACCAGACCCATCTAGACAAGATGAAAACTATTCAGTGGGGATTCGTTCTCCACATGCCTCCCCCACTCTTAAACTAAACTCCCTCTTGAGACCTTGGTAAGCCAGTCACTTCATGCCTTTGTCGTTAGTGTCGTTAGTAGTATAGTGGTTACGAATTGGGTTGCGAACCGCAAGGTCAGCAGTTCAAAACTACCAGCTGTTCTGTGGGAGAAAGATGAGGCTTTCTGCTCCCATAAAGATCTGCAGCTTCGGAAACCCTATAACAGGGATGCTATGAGTCGGAATCAACTCCCTGGCACACAACAACAACATTTTATGTAGTCAGTGTCTAAGTTGCCCATCCCTAAAATCCTCACCACTGGACCAATAAACAACATTCTTATCAATGGAGAAAATATTGAAGTTGTTAAGGCCTTCATTCTTCTTGGATCCACTATCAACACGCATGGAAGCAGCAGTCAAGAAATCAAACGACGTATTGCATTAGG
>NW_006409790.1:18216-23592 GCF_000296735.1 Chrysochloris asiatica | reverse complement strand
TCCAATCAGTTATAGGCTGAAGACGGGCTGACAAGTTTTCTGTAATTATGTTTACCAACATTCCTTTCTATCCCACTCAAGTGTCTATTTTACAATAGTAGGCAAAGGAAACCAATATTTATAAAACAGTCAAGCATTTTAGTATTATTTCTCCTCTTCACACTATGCCTAGATCACTGTATCACAGAGCCCTGTTGTTCCAAGGTTGAGCATGCATCACTATTTCCCTCTGTCCCACTTAGGACATACAAACCTGTCTCAGTGTTCCCCTATCTACCTTGTTCTTCCACCTCCTCCCCCTTCTTGTATTGCCCTCCCCAACCCCAAACTAAACCCCTCACCCCAACCCCACTGTTGTGGTTACCTTATTTCCATTAATTCTTCCCTCCATTTAAAGCAGTCTATTTTATCCTGTAATCTACCTGACCTTCTTACCACCTGTATCTCTGTTCCTATGTGTTTACCTTCTTTCAGATTGTAATTGTTTTGATCATAGACTGACCTCCCAGATCCTCTGTTCTTATAATTTTATTCTGTTCTTGACTCTTCCATTTGTTGATTGAGTTCAGGGTGATGCTGCTATTCGTACATCATTCTCTGGTTGTTGTCTGTTCTTATTGGTTCTCAGTCCACAGAACTTCCTTTAGGATGTTTTTCATAGCAGGTTGGCTTTGGCAAAATCCCTTAGCTTCTGTTTATCCTGGAATGTTTGATTACACCCTTGTATTTGATTGACAGTTTTTCTAGGTAGAGGATTCTTGGGTGGCAAGTTTTTTCTTTCAGGGTTTAATATACGTCTCCCCATTTCCTTCTTGTCTGCATGGTTTCTGTTGAGAAATCTGAGCTTAATCTGATTTGCGTGCCCTTTTATGTTATATTTCTCTTTTCCCTAGCTGTTTTCAGGATTCTGTCCTTATCTTTGATTTTGGAGAGCTTGATCATTATATGTCTTGATGATTGTCTTTTAGGATCTGTCCTTCCTGGGGCTCATTGAGCTTCTTGAATGCTTATCTTTTTGCTTTTCAGGATGTTAGGGAAATTTTCTTCCAGAAGCTTTTCAACTATCTCCTCTGGGGACTTGTCTGATTCTTCTTGTTCCAGAATGCCTATAATTCTTAAGTTATTCTTCTTCATGTTGTCCAACATGAATCTTAGGCCTTCTTCAGATTTTCTTATCCTTTTTTGTGTTTGCTCTTCTATCTAGTAGTGTTGAGAAATTTATCTTCTAGCTCACTAGTTCTGGCTTCTATCTCTTCAATTCTACTCCTTTGCCCTTTCAGTTTATTGTCCATTTCTGATATTCTATTATTAATCATTTGGAACTTTTTCTGTAGGTTTTGTATTGTTTCCAATATTGTATCAGTTTTATTTGATTGTTCCTGTAGCACTTTCCTGACTTCTTCCTTACTTTTCTAAACTCCATATTATAGTGTTTTGATACATTTTATAATCATTTTTCTGAATTCTTTCTCAGGCATTTCCAAAGCCTGTTCATCTTCCAGTATGGAGTATAGGTGTACTTCCAGCTCATTTGCCTCAGTCACTTTATCTCGTTTCTGGACATGTGCTGATATGGTCATCTGTTTCTGATTTTTGGGCATATTCAGGAGTTATCAGTGGCCTTAATACTTAGATGGGTGTGTATTTTAGTATTTTTTATGCTTGGATTGCCTCCAGGTAGATGTGATCAGGAGATGCACTTCCCTTTTCACACTTCTTCCTGAGAAATTTCAAGATGCCACTTTTGGTCATTGTGACATAGCTCAGGATTTAATTTTTGGCCTATTTCCTTTTTAGTCTGCCTGTGCCACTTCATAATTCCCATTCAGACCGTTTTCCTAGTAATAAATAGTTCAGGGCCAGCTGTGGCCTTTTTGCACTGCTGTTTGGTGTTAAGTGGAAACATTCACTTTATATTTCGAGGAGCTCTGTGTGTATGCATAATGGAACCTCACTCAAGCATCCCCTCTAGTCACCAGAATGGAGGTGCCCAACCAGCAAGAGACCATGAACTGATAAAAAAAAAAAAAATGTCCACGCCTTTATATCTGTGGTTCTGTCAGGTGTCCGTGGTTGCTCTGATCCTTCCCCCACTTGGTCTTACCCAAGATGGTGGCTCTGGGAGCAGCTGAGCTTCTTGAACTAGAAAGCAATGGATTTCTTACTTCTGCTACAAATTCCCCTTGATGCAAGCCTTCCAACCTTCTAAATATTCCTTTATAAGTAGTTCATAGTTCTGTCACCATCCTCTGAGCCCGCTTGGTCCTGTATTCTGTGTTGTTGGTGACCAAACTCCTCACTGCACTTCTGCCTGATCTGCCATCTTGTTAGTTCTCTCCTCACTCTTGAGTTTTAAACACAAGTGAATTCATGCTTTTAAAGCAGCATTTCAAATGGTTCATTCCTATTTGATCACCTGCTGAGAGTTTACATTTCTATCCTAGATAAACTGAATCAGAATGCATATTTTAACAAGATTCTTATAGGTCTCGTATATTCTTATAGATCCCCATGAATAAATGACAATCACCTTGGGATCTTGTTAAAATGCATATTCTGATTTCATATAAGAGGGTAAGTAAAAAAGTATTGCTGTAAAATCACAGAAGCCTTTATTAAACAAAAGGATTGAAGTTTGGAACTATTGTTTGGCAACATATCCTCCACATAGGTCCATAAGCTTCTTTTTGCCCCCACTTTGTTTCTTTCCTTTTTTCATTTTCAAAAAGGTTCACAATGGTTGATAAGTCTAAAGACTTCTGATAGTGCTGTTTACATCTCTCTAACCCTTCCCTGAAGAATTCTGCATGATTCGATTTACATCTTGTCAAATGGCAGCTTTGGTGTCCTCAAGGGACTCGAATCATGTTCCTTTTCAGCGTTCATTGAGTTCTGGGAACAGAAAGAAGTCTGAAGGGACTGTAGGGCGGGTGGGATAAGGTTTCCCAAGGGAATTCTCAGAGGACAGTCCTTTGCTATCCTTGAAAAATGAGTGGGGCAATGTCATGATGGGAAAAAATGTATCAGAGCAACTTGTTCTCATCAGTTCAGTTTTCTGGACTTTTTCTTACTAGTGCAGTTTTCCATTTTCTGAAAACTTCTTTGTAGTAAGCCCTTGTGATTGTCCTGTGTCCTTTGAAAAAATCTATCAAGATTACCCCTTTGGGGTTCCAAAAAATAGTTGCCATAACCTTCTGATTTTAATCTCTGACTTGAAACTAACTGGCCCATCAGATCCCCTCGGAAGCCTCTGTTTTGATTGGACTTTACTTTCTGAATCATATTGATAATCCAGCTACAATTCACTTCACAAAATCATCTTCATTAGGTTGGGTCTTGCTTAAAAGAATGATGGAAAGGTGAGCTCTTTGAGCTAGTTGATCTTCGCTCTACACTTTAAAAAAAGTATTTGTATTGTTGTTGTTGTTGTTTAAGGCACCCTAACCAGACCACGACATGTGCATTATTGAGAGAACTTGTCTGCCACCATCCATCAATCGCAGAGACATGCTTACATATGTTTCATTTGGAATAACCCATACATGTATGAACTGGAACCCTAGTATGATTTGCCATTGTACCTGGGGTGGGGTGGGGGAAATGCAAGTTCTCAGTAGGAGGTTGAACCAGAATGAACTCATCTGAAGCTCTGTTTAAAAAACCCCATTTGTAACAACGCACACTGAGGAGTTCTACACCTGTTTGTGGTTGCTGTGCTGATTTGCAGGTGTGTGCAGCCCCTCGCCCCTTCTTTGGCAAACTTCTCCTTATGCATTACCGAGTCCTGCTCTGTTTCTGCTAACAATGGGCTTGCATGTGTCTCTAGAGGAGGAACACTTGTAATGCCGTTTCAATTTTCACACAAATGGAAAAGCCTGGAGAGCACTTTGAAAGAAAGGATTGTCTGTGAGAAGAAGGAACGGAGGTGAGCCTAAGAAACTCTAAGATCTGTGGGTCTCTGAAGAAATGGATACTTCATGGTACTTGTACACTTTTTTTTCTTTCTGGATTACAGAACGGAGATATTTTCATTAGAGATAATGTACTTACAAGTAGTTGTAAGAAACAATTCTGAGAGATCCATTGTATACTCTAACCACGTTCCTCCAGTGGTTTGCAAAACTGTACTAGAATATCACAACCAGGATATTCTACCCACTCATCATATTCACATTTCTCCAGTTTTACATGAGCTCATTTGTTGTGCGTGTATTATATTCTATACAATGTTATCATCTACATTGGTGTGTGTTTCTACCACCACTGTTAAGACATCTAACGATTCCAATACCACAATGATCCCTTAAGTTGATGCCCCCCATCCTCAGGTCCCTAACCTCTGGGCAACCACTAATTCATTCTCTATTTAAAAAATCTTTGTCATTTCAAAAATGTTTCAGATTGGACTTCCGGCACTTCCCGGACCAGGCAACTCAGGTAGGGCAGGCTCCGGGGGAAAGGGGCGGAATCGCACATAGGAAACGTCTGTCTAGCAGACAGACAGCCTTTGAACAAACATAAGATCTTATATTTCAACATTCTGACTCGTTTTTTTTGAAAGATCAAATTGCTAAGGAATTACAGGCATTTTGAGCTTTTGTCTGCCTGCACGTGGCTCCCGCTCCCCGCGCCTGTGGCAGCGAGTGCCTCTGCCCCCTGAGGACCTTGGCGTGCAGGGCTAGAGCAACCCCATTTAGAAGGCTGCATTTGCAGAGAAAAGGAAGCATAAACTGGCAAAGTCAAACAAATAGAGCGGGATATCGGCTTGGATATCAGGAAATACCCACGGTACAGAGAGACTGCGAGAGGCATTTTTCACATCATCAGATACACGCCCAATGAGGCCAAGGCCTGCCCCAAGGCCCAACCCGCCCACAGACTGGTCACAAAGGCCCAGGCCCAACCAAGGCCCAAATTGCCTGCCTGCCGTGAGACCCAGGAAACCCAGAGCCCGGTCGCCGCCGAAGTCCAGGGTACCTGAGGCCCAACCCGCCGCATAGCCTGGTTGCTGAGGACTAGTGCCCCTGAGACCCAATCTGCCCTCAGCCTGGTCCCCGAGGCACAGGCCCCCTGAGGCCCAAACCACCCGCCAGAGAACCAACCCTCCTGCAGCCCAGTTGCTGACACCCAGGCCCCCAGAGGCCCAAACTGCCCGCCCTAGGCTCAACCCACCTGCCTGAGGCCCAAATAGCCCACCGCCAAGGCCCAGGCCCAACTGAGGCCAAAAAAGTTACTTTGAGTTAAGCAATAAGAAGAGGGAAAAGGGAAGAACACATCCTGATCACATCTTCCTGTAGGTAATCAGAAAACATAAAAAATTACCAAAGTATATACTTAATTAATTATTAGGGCCACAGATAAACATTAAACATGTCC
>NW_006409790.1:13346-13956 GCF_000296735.1 Chrysochloris asiatica | reverse complement strand
TTGTTGGTTGTTGGGAAGTTGGTGATGGGTGGGAAGGGGGGAGGGTGGAGCGCAGGGCGGGGATTGGACACAGGAGAGCTTGGGTGCTAGGGAGGGGGGCAATATACAGTGAGGGAGAGGGAAGTGGAGAAACGGGGCAGATGGGAGAACAAGTGGGCATGTTCGAAAGGGCTAAATGGGACAGAGATAAAGGACGATATATACACAGCCTTGGAACTGCAGGGCTCTGAGATACAGGGATTCAGTCATGGTTGGAATGGGGGCGGGGAGGGGGAATCATGTTAAGATGTTTGATTGTTTTTATTTGTTTGTTTTAATCTTGGTTACCCTTGCATTATAATATAGAGTAGACACTGGAGGGGGAGAGAAAGGAATAGTCAGAAACACCACACTAGAAGGCTTGTAAGTCCGTCTTCTGCCATTTAGGAATACCTAAAATGGGGCTACAGCGTACCCAGTGAACGAGGCTTCTTGTGGAGCCTTTGCAATTCATAAAACTATAGGTAGAAATCTGAACCACATCCAGATCTCCAGAGATGAGAAATCTCCACTTGAAAGGATGAGCAGACCATCCTGGAGCAGCTAGAAGAATAAAAGATACCTCTTGAAA
>NW_006409790.1:10497-11901 GCF_000296735.1 Chrysochloris asiatica | reverse complement strand
TAACCACTATACTACCCGAGTTACTTAACTGAACAGTATTCCACAGTTTGTACCACAGTTTCCATACCCATTCACCTGTTGATGTGCATCTCCAGTTTTGGGCTATTGTAAATAAAGCTGCTATGAACGTTTATGAATAGATACTTGCATGCATATAAGTTTTCATTTCTGTGGAACACATACTCAAGAGTACAATGCTGAGTGATATGCTAATTGTATACCTAATTTTACAAGAAACTTCCAGACTGTTTTCCAGTATAGCTGTACCATTTTACACATCCACCAGCAGTGTATGAGTGATCCAGTTTCTCTGCATCCTTGACGGCAGTTGTTATCACTATTTTTAAGGAGTTCTGATGACACTGTAGGATAAGAACTAGACTGTTAACTGCAAGATCGGCAGTTTAAACCCACCAGCTGCTCCTCAGGAGAAAGATGAGGCTTTCTGCTCCTGTAAAGATTTACAGCCTCAAAAAACCTATATAGGGTCGTTATGAGTCAGAATTGACTCGATAGCAGTGGGTTCTGGTGATGCAATGGTTAAGCTGTTAACTGAAAGGTTGGTAGTTCAAATACACCCAAAGTCTTTGTGGGGGGAAAGAGCTGACAATCTGCTTCCATACAGACTACAGCCTAGAAAATCCTGTGATACAGTTCTATTCTGTCCAATAGCGTTCGATAGGGTTACTACGAGTCAGAATTGTCTCAACAGGAACCACCACCACCACCTTCGTTTTTAATTTTAGGTACTCTGTGTGAAATAATGTCTGGTGATTTTCATTGCATTTATCCCTAATGGTTAATGATTCTGAACAACTTTCCATGTGCTTATTTGCCATCTGTATATTCTCTTCAGTGGCAAGGCTGTTTATGTCTTTTGCCCATTTTTAAATTATTCAATTTATTATGGTACAATGTCTTCATTTTTCCTTCTATGGATTGTATTTTGGAGATCAAGTCTGAGAATTTTGCCTAGTCATACATCCTGAAGATTTTCTCCTATTGCTTTCGGAAGTTAGATATTTTTATGTTTTATACTCAAGTCTGTGATCCATTTTGAGTTCATTTTTGTATAAGGCGTAGGTCAGGTTGAGATTTCTTTTATTGCACACAGATATCCCATTGTGCCAGCATCATTTGTTGAAAAGCTATCCTCTCTCCATTGAATTGCTTTTGTACCTTTGTCAAAATACAGTCCAGAATATTTGTGTGGGTCTATTTCTGGATTCTCTATTCTTTTCCATTGATCTAGGTGTCGAATGGAACCTAATGAGCCTCTGCCAACAACACACTATCTTGATTACTATATTATTGTTGTTAAGTGCCATTGAGTTGGTTCTGACTCATAGTGACTTTTACAGGGTTTCCAAAGAACAGATGTGAGTTTGAACTGACAACCATGTG
>NW_006409790.1:7376-8605 GCF_000296735.1 Chrysochloris asiatica | reverse complement strand
CATATATAATAATTTACACCACCAAAGGGCACATTCTGCAAGTCTGCCTCCCGGCCTTCAGCTCTCAGTCCCTCTCTTCCCATGAATCTAGAGTCCTTAGCTGCTCCCTCTCTCCATGTCTCCATCTCTGCCTCCATCTCTGCTGCATCTCTGCCTCCATCTCATCGCTGCTTCTCTGGATAAGATCTCGCATTCCGCTTGTGCTCTTCTCCCTTGATGGTCCTAGGGTCCTCTGTTTCTGGACTGTAAGATTAATTACTCCCCTGTTTTTGTTACGAATCAGGTTGCGAACCTCAAGGTCAGCAGTTCCAAACTACTAGCTGTTCCGCAGGAGAAAGATGAGGCTTTCTGCTCAGGCAAAGATTTATAGCCTTGGAAACCCTGCACAGGGTTGCTATGAGCTGGGACTGACTTCACAGCAAATAACCACCACCACTTTCATAATTGTGACAGTAGCAATTAGTCATGATAGCAATTGCTGTTGTTGTTAAGTGCCGTCGAGTCAATTCCAACCCATTGTGACCCTGTATAGGGTTTCAAGGAGCAGCTGGTGAGCTTGAACTGCCGACCTTGAAGTTCAAAAGGCTTTGCAGTTTGGCACATTAACCCACAGTGTCACACCAGGATAGCAGTTACTCACTATTAAATCATACGACTCTTATCCCCATCTTTCTTAACCAGATACATCTGGACAAGATGAAAACAATTCAGTGGGAACTGTATCTTCACCCACACACTCTTAAATTAAACTCCCTCTTAAAACCTTGTAAGTCAGTCACTTCGTGCCTTTATCACCCTCTCATTTTAGGTAGCCATTGTCTAAGTTGCCCATCCCTATCTACCCTGTGTACACAGGGGATAGCATTGATACTTGCTGTGAATACTCCTAACCTCTCTGTTGGTATTTAGAGTTACTGCCTCCATGAGTATAGGTCAAGTTCATTAAATTATAGCAATTTGTTAATCAAATGGTAGCGATTTATTCTCATTTCCTTTATAAAAAAAATTACAAAAAAAAAAAAACCTTCCTGTAGTCGAATTCTGATGATCAAGCCATTGAGGCCAGGTCAAATGGATACTATTTGCAGGTTTAAGTGTTTTTGTGTATCTCTCTTCACTTATATCATCTGGATGCTTCATTCTCAGCTCTAGCCCTCTGTGGCTATGTCCTTGTCCATGGGCTCAGGTGTCCCCAGGTATTTACCAAACTTCGGACCAACCAGCCCTTC
>NW_006409790.1:2693-7181 GCF_000296735.1 Chrysochloris asiatica | reverse complement strand
CAGTCATGCTGACATTTTTGTTTTGGGTCCATGTAACTTTTAGAATAAGCTTGTCTGTCTACAAAAAAGCCTTGCTGGGATTCTTTTAACAGCTTCACTGAAATAAAATTCACATATCAGACAATGTATACAATCAAACAATAAACCATTTACAGAGCACAATTCAATGTGGGTTTTTTGTTTTGTTTCATTTTTAATCTAGGAAATTAACTATCACAGTGTTCCCAATCAACAGTTAACTGATAAGTGTGGTCCACCCTGCCTAGGCTGTTTGTGCAAACAATATGGTTTCTGTGGAGCATCTGATTTCTTCTGGGCATCCATATGCTAGGCAAAGCTACCACACATCTGTCTGTTTGTCATATTGTGGTGGTTTGTGAGCTGCTATGTTGCCGGAAATTATGTTACCAGTATTTTACATACCAGCAGGGTCACCCATAGTGGACAGGTCTCTGTGGAACTTCCAGACTAAGAGAGACTAGGAAGAAAGGACTGGGTGATCTACTTCTGAAATTAGTCAATGGAAATCCCATGGTTGGAAAGCATTCAGAATAAACAGTGGTGGCAACAATGGACTTGTGCAAGCCAATAATGGCAAAGGTGACCCACAGCCAGGCACATTTTGTTCTATTGTTCTTACGGTTGCCCTGAGTCACAGGCAACAACTAACAAGAACTACAACAACAGGGCAGAAGGGGTCTATGTGACCATCCCCTTGTAAAAGCCTCCGGCCCCTGGGTGGAATGGCACACATGCTGCCTGTGCTCTAAGTGAGCATAAGAAAGCCTGCACATGGGTCCCTCCAGACGCTGCCTCTCTCCCTATGATCTGGCTGTGTGTCCTTACTACATCACTGCAATAACTCTTAGCTGCGAACACAGTTGAGTCCTATGAGTCCTTTTACTCAATCTCCAAACATGAGGGTGGTCTTCGGGACCCTGGTAGCAGCAATGGATTTGTTAGAATAACTCAGACACATTGTATCATGGCTACGGTATTATTCTAGGAAAAGAAAGAGAGCGGCGTGGTGATTTAGTATACATTTAGAACACTTACATCTTCCTGTTGAATTGATTCTTTTATCATTATGGACTATTCCTCTTTGCCTCTACTACTTCCTTTGCTCTGAAGTTTATTTTATTAGATATTAACATAGCCACTCTTGCTTTGGGGGGTGGATTTGATGATTGCATGGCGTATCTTTTTTCATCCTTTACGTTCAATCAACCAATGTCATTACATTTGAAATGAGTTTCTCACAGGCAACAGATGTTTTTGATTTTTTTGTCTCTCTCTCTTTTTTTTTAATTCACTCTGCTAATCTCCAGTCTTTGGTGTATTTAGATTATGTACATTTAATGTTAAGAAATTGATACAGTACATATGTCTGCCATTATTTGTTTGTTGCCTATGATTCTCAAAGTTCTGTTTTTTTTTTCTTGCTTTCCTAAGAATTACTTGAGCATCTTTTAAAATTCCATCTTGATTTATTTTTTGAGTATACAGGTATTGCATAAGACCAACTACTCATGGTTCCATAAGATTGATTTTTTTTTTTTTTTTTTAAGGAAAGCAGCTCTCTTTTTGTTTATTATCTCCCACCCCCGAGAGGTTTTAAAGACTCCCAAACCCAGACTCTAGCGGTATTGGACCATGGGTGGGATATGGACAGGTGATGCAGAGGCTATGGCTCTGGATTTGGGCTCTTGGGGACAGGTGGTGGTGAGGAGGGGGTGGGTGGGCTGTGGGCCCAGGCTGCTCCTGCGGCTCAGGTGGTGGGCATGGTTCAGGGCTGAGTGTGCTCTGCTCCTTTTCCATTTACTGCCTCTCACTCCATTGCAGTCCCATTCTCTCAGCCAACACTGCTATGGGCAGCTGCTCCTCCAGCTTCTGCCAGCAGCAGCACAGCAACTATCATGGCACCAAGATCAACTGGAAGCAGCTCCTATAAGGGTTTCTTATTTGTTTTGTTTTGTTTTTTGCTTTTCATTGTGAATTGAGTGAAGGTTTACAAGAGTAGATCATTACTTTCACATTTAAAAAGTCATATACTTCATTTCATCTCACTGATTGCAATGATCACATTTCCTCCCTGTGTTTCTTGTTTCCATTCCGCCTTCTTTCCCAAACCTTCTGAACTTTGTCCTTGGGTAAACGTTGTTCCTTTGATCTTTAATAGCTGACCATACCATAGTATGGGTATCTCACTAGTTTTGTTGTCCCCCCTACCCCCCCATAGACTTATCTATTGTTGGGCTGAATATTGAGTCATGGAGGTGAGTTCAGTTCCAGATCTGATGGCTCATAGTCTTGGGGTTCCACCAATCTCTACCTGACCAGTAAGCAGGTTTTTAAAAAATTTGTTCCACATTTTGTCCTACTCTTTCCAGAACCTTCTAATGTGATCCCTTCCAGGGCATTTGATCATGGTAGTTGGGCACTGTCTAGTCTTCAGGGACATGGATACTGATGGTCATTAGTCAACTGGGCCAACTGTTCTTCTCAAGCATGTTCAATTGCCATCACTTTTCTCTGTACATGGGGAGACCAATAGTGGCACCTTAGATGGCCCCTCATGAGCTTTTTTTTATAAAGCTTTTATTGAGAATTAAGTAATAGTTTACATGGGAGAACATCAGTTTTGCACTCATCATACTATATTTTGTTTCACTGCAATGATTACAACCATCTCCATGAATCATCATTTAACAATATTTGCTTCTATTCCCTCTGTTTTGTTTTATTTTTAAATATATACAAAAACACTCAGGAATACATAATCATTTAAACAACTAAAGGGTACGTTCTGCAAGCCAGCCTCCTGGGTACTAGAACACAGCCTTTTTCTTTCCGCTCCTGGGTTGCAAGATCAATTACTCCTCTCCTTTTGTCAGAAAACATCTACATCAATATTTTCAACCCTCACAGTCACTCCTGATAGCAATTATTCACTATTGTACCACAAGAGTCTTATCCCTATTTTCTTTTGCCAGCCCGGTCCCAACAGATTGGAAATCATTCAGTAGTGATTCTACTTTCCTCACTCCATCTGAAACTAGGCTCCCTCTTGAAAGCTTGTAAGCAAGTCACTTCTTGCCTTTATAGTACCCCCCCCCCCCCATTTTGGGTAGCCAATGTCTAAGTTGCCCATCCCTGTCAACCCTGTGTACTAAGGGGGTTGGAGTGATCCTCGCTGTAGATATTTGTTCCCTTTTTTGAGCTACTACATCCATAAGTATAGGTAAAGTTCATCAAATTGTAGCAGATTACAATTTGATTGTAACCCTGTCTTTTTTCTTCTTCTAGTTGAGTTCTGATCATCCAGCCATCAAAGCCAGATCAAGTGGGTACTATCTGCCAGTATGGGTCTTTTGTGCATCTCCCCTCACTTCATATCAGCTGGACACTTCACACTCCACTCTGGTCCTCTGTGGCCATGTCACTGCCTCTGGGCCCAGGAGTACCCAGGTCTTGCCATACTGCTAGCCATCCAGGTCTCCACCTGGGTTCAAAGGCGTCTACTGAATGTGGTCGGGCTTAGCTTGCAATTTCATTGCTGTTTTTTTCCCCCTCTTCCCCTTATCGGTGACCAACGTGGTCACCAGCCAGACCACATGCTTGCTCATGTATTCCCTTTGAGTCTCAAGTCTTGGAAGGGGGTTTGCTTTGAGAGGTCCCAACCACTTGCCTTGATGGCCCCCAGGCGAATAGCTTACTTGTTCTTGTAGTAATCAATCAGACTGCCATTATTGTTTCAGATTTTTCCTGCCAGTCTTTCTTTCACGAAGTATCTTCTGTTCTTCTAGCTGCTCCAGGCTGGTCTACTCGTCCTTTCCAATGGACATTTCCTACCTCAGTCGGTTCTGGATGGGGTTCTGGATTTCATCTATGGTATTGTGCAATGTAAAGGCTCCACAGGAAGCCTCGTTCACTGGGCAAATTCTAACCTCTTTAAGGTATTCCAATCAGTTATAGGCTGAAGACAGACTTACAAGCTTTCTGTAGTGATGATTCTGGCTATTCTTTTCTCCATCCTCTTAAGTGTCTATTTTACAATGGTAGGCAAGGGAAACCAAGATTCAACAGACATTCAAGCATCTTAACATTATTCCCCTCTTTTACCACTTCAAACCATGCCTCAGTCCCTGTATCCTGGAGTCCTGTTGTTCCAAGGTTGTGGATGCATCATTATTTGCCTCTGTTCCACTTAGCCTATGAGAACCTGCCTAACTGTTCTCCCATCAGCCTTGTTCTTCCATTCCCTTTCCCCTTCTTGTGTATTGCCCCCGCCCCCTCCCCCTAAGCTATCCTGTGTATCCTGTGTCTATTCCCTACCCTATGCTCTATCTTCCCCTCCCTCCCTCCCCTCCTCTCACCCCATATGCCCTGGTGATCAGCAAATATATATATATATATAGTGTTTTTTTCCCTTTTAGTGTGGGTTCTTTTTCTTAGTCTTTTACAAGAATGGTCCTATGCAGTATTTCT
>NW_006409790.1:0-630 GCF_000296735.1 Chrysochloris asiatica | reverse complement strand
TAAGTGTGGGTTTTCCTGTGTATATGCCCTCTCTTCTTATCAGCTGGATGTTTCACTCTCCACTCTAGTCCTCTGTGGCTATGTCACTGACTCTGTGCCAAAGAGTCCCCAGATCTTGCCACACTGCTGGTCAACCAGGTCTCCACCCAGGTTCACAGGAGTCTATTGAACATTGTAGGGCTTAGCTCGCAGTTCATTGCTGTTTTCCCTCACTTCCCCTTATCGGTGATGAACATGGTCACCAATCACAGAGCCTGTATTCCCACTGAGTCTTTGTCATGGAAGGGTGTTTGCTCTGAGGGGACTGACCACTTGCATTGATGTCTCCTGGGTGAGCAACTTGCTTGTTCTTGTAGTAATCAGTTGTTCTGCCTATATTGTTTTGTTATTTTTCCTGTTGGTCTTTCTTTCAGGAAGTATCTTCTGTTTTTCTAGCCACTCCAGGCTGGTCTGCCCATCCTTTCAAGTGGAAATTTTCTACCTCTGAAGATTCTGAATGTTGTTCAGGATTCCACCTGTAGTCTTATGTAATGCAGAGGCAACACAGAAAGGCTCCTTTACTGTGCACGTTGTAGCCCCATTTTAGGTATTCCAATCAATTATAGGCAGAAGATGGACTTACAAGCTTTC
>NW_006409789.1:20850-21354 GCF_000296735.1 Chrysochloris asiatica | reverse complement strand
ATAATATTCCATTGTGTGTATGTACCAAAGTTTGTTTATTCATTCTTTCATTGATAGGCATTTAGGCTGTCTCCATTTTTTTGTTATTGTAAATAGTGCTGCTACGAACATTGGTGTGCATATATCTACTCATGTTATAGCTCATATTTCTTGTGGATAATACCAAGTAGAGGAATTTCTGGATCAAAAGATATTTCAATTTCCAAACTTCTGAGGAAGCGCCATATTGTTTCCAGGGTGTTTGGACCATTGTGCAATCCCACCAGCAAGGTAGGAGGGTCCCAGTCTCATTCTCGCCAGCATTTATTGACCTCAACTTTGTTTTATCTTTGCCAGTATTGCTGGTGTGAGATGCTATCTCATTGTTTTGATTTGCATGATCAAGAGCCAATGATATTGAAGGAATTGGCAAAGAACAAGGCACCAGGAATTGATGGAATAAAAATTTAATTCTTTCAAGAGAGTGAGGTGGCACAGGAGGCAAACACTCGCCTATGCCAAGAT
>NW_006409789.1:14409-16210 GCF_000296735.1 Chrysochloris asiatica | reverse complement strand
TGCAGTCACAGGAGTTACCCACAGTCTCCGCAGGAAAGAGTCCCAAAATACTCACTTTTCTTTATCCTTGTTTGTGCAGTTTCTCAAAAATGTGAGCCCAGGAGAGACTATGATAGTCCAAAAGCCATGGGACTGGTATATGAACACCCCCTTTGTGAGATTCCACTACTAACTAGGAGTGGGGGCAGGGGGCTTAGCTGTAGTGACATATGGGGGATGAGGGGTGATGTTAAGAAGCCGCCGCTGCCTTTCTTATACCCTCCAGAGTTCCTCACACTCCATGAGTGGGTGAGTTGCACCCGGCCGATTTTTATTGGGGTCTCAAGCCAGGGCGGAGAGACTTGGGGCGGGAGGAAGTTGTATCGCCTCTGGTCCTTCTGGGAGACTCCACTTTCTATACAGGCTAGCCCTGGCCACGCCTTCCAAACTCTGCTGTGGCGGGAAAGAGTCCCAAAATATGCGCTTTTCTTTATCCTTGTTAGCACGGTTTCTCAAAAATGTGGGTCCAGGAGAGATTATGATAGTCCAAAAGCCATGGGACTGGTCTATGAATGTTTCCTTTTGCGAGATCCCACTAGTTTTTTCCACCGGAGCAAGTCCCTACCTTTTCTGGTTGTCCTGCCATACCGGAAGTCCCATTGACCACTTTTTAAACAGTAGTTTGTTTTTTTTTCCCTCCTTCTTTGGTGCTTAAATGTGAAAGAAAACACAATGTCATTGCATACTACCTACCTCCATGAGGTAAAAACTGATTCATGTTAACAATATGACCTTACTGGAAAGGAAATGGTTTTACTCATTTTGTTCATGAATAAGTTAACTCTTTTAAAAATTCATAGGAGAAAAATACTGTGAAGTTGTTTTCACTTTTATGGGAGTTATCTGTTTATTGAGATGATGGCATTATGTAATTTAAATGAATGAAATGTGACAATATGTTCTCTGGTTTCATAACAAGATTAAAATTGATTTTGAAAATAGTACAGTCCTTCCCAGTTTAAAGGAAAACCTAGAGCTATTTCATTTTCATGCAGGTGTTGTCTCAATCCAAATCTGCTTTGAACACATGTTTGGAGTCAGGCATATCCTGTTTCAAATGTTAATACTTGTCATTGAGCTTGAGCAAGTTACTTAACAAAGTCACCAAACCTCAATTTCCTAAACTATAATCTCAAAATATTATTGTGATGATTGAATAAGTGAATGCATGTAGGACACTTAATGTCTGGCACATATAGCACTTAATAAATTTAGTTGTCATCAGCACCACATTGTTACATAGGTTAGAAGAATTCTATTCAAAAGCATGTGAGACATTAATAAAAGAAAGGAAAAGCTAAAATATAATAAATTATTAGAGGAATTATCAGTGTTGTGAAATTCTTCACAATTTTCAATGAAGGCTTCATCTACTTATCTATCTTATACTGATGCATCTGAAATTTTTAGCCTCTTTTTTTTCTTTCCTAGCTCAGTCTCTTTGTCTCTTGTTAAATACGTCCTCTATATGATTTCATCCTCTCCTATGATGTGGACTATCAACTGTGGTGTACTGATAAGCATCAAAGATTTCCTGGGTAACACATCTGACTATTGACTGAAAGATAGATCCCACCCAACTGTACCTCAAAGGCCAAAATTTGTGATCTGTTTTTGACAGTCACAGTTTTAAATAACTATGGGACACTTATACTCTGCACACAGGGGTGATTCTGAAGTGAAATCCACTCAATGTCAATCAGAAATAGCTCATAACTACCAAACTTCTCTTCCTAGCCTGAGATCCAGAGACATTTGACTC
>NW_006409789.1:11723-12802 GCF_000296735.1 Chrysochloris asiatica | reverse complement strand
CCATGGCTTAAACAAATCTAAATTCTCCACTGAAGAACTTACTCTGATTTCCCTCTTCTAAGATGAGAAGAGATACTGCCTCCTTTTCCAGAATCCAGAACATAGAGTTCCCATACCATTTGAGCACTTAACTCCCTTAGTTGCCAATGCTCTCTCTCCAGGAGACACTGTGTGCATATTGCATGTTGTAGCTGTGTCTTATTCATTGATATATTCTCAGCACCTAGGACGGTATCTGGCAATACTCAACACTTAATAAATACTTGTTGAATTAGTGTTATGTAGACACAGTGTAAAGTAGCCTTTAGCCAAAGGAATGATTACAACATTAGCAAATCTGTGTTATATGTATATGTATTTTTTTTCTTCTTTAGAACAGTTCACTTTGATTTTTCTTGAACTGTTATGCAAGCTGTAACTAAAAACGACTCCGTTTGACAGTGACTATAAAAATACTACTGTACAGACTTTAGTTTTTAAAGCAAATATTGAAGCTCATATAATTTATAGTAGTATTCACATTAAAACACTCTCTACCTTTTGTTACTTTAACCTTTAGTTCTTTGTACATACTTGGATTCTCTCTTCTTGGAAGTCTGTATCTATAAATTTCTTATTTAACTCATTCGTTATTGACCCTTACATCTGAGCTTGTTTAAGTGCTATTGAGTCAATGCTGACTCATAGATACACTGTATCAGGTTTTTGAAGGATAGGCTGATGGGTTTGAGCCACTGACCTTGTGATAAGCTGTCCATACTTACCTTAAAACACCACACTAGAACTCCAGATTGTTTGTAGTACTGTTGAGCTTTGTTGTTGTTAAGTGCCATTGAGTCAGTTCTGACTCATTGCAACACAATACAGGGTTTCCTGAGGAGTGGTTGGTGGATTTGAACCATAGACCTTGTGATTAAAAGCTTTGTTGTTGTTGTTAGGTGCCATCGAGTTGTTACCGACCCATAGTGACCTTATGCACAGCAGAACGAAACACTGCCCGATCCTGGGCCAACTTCACTACTGTTGCCACGCTTTAGAACATCGATGCTACCACTTGGCCAATCCATCTCGCTGGGGGT
>NW_006409789.1:10990-11623 GCF_000296735.1 Chrysochloris asiatica | reverse complement strand
AAATACTACTGTACAGACTGTAGTTTTTAAAGCAAATATTGAAGCTCATATAATTTATAGTAGTATTCATATTAAAAAACTCTCTACCTTTTGTTCACTAAGCATTGAAATATTTTTTTCCTATAGATTTTTGTTCCAGCTGCTACTATAACAGCTTCCCTTACTTGGTCCACACTCTTGCTAAAGGCAAACAAATTAGATGGTGTCACAGAATTCACCTGATTGCCAGAGTAAGAGGTAGTCTTCTGAGTCATCCATTGAATCATTCTGCATAAGAAGCTATTAATCTAAACTGGCATTTGTAGGTACATGTGGAGGTTGGTTTGACCTATAGAGTGCTGCCTACACTTTCTACATATTAGAACATTTCACATTTGGAAGTAGTAGAGTAAAAAAGTACATACCCCATCATCATTGTCTCTTTCTTTTGCAAGTATGCAATGATCTTTAAAATCCTGATACTTCTTAACACTTCGTGTTAGTCATTGCATCATCTATGATCAGTTTCCTCTTAATTCGTAGCTTTATCTTAGTCTATAATATTTCATCAACTACAGCATACCACATTTCAGGTTTCTATTTTTAAGTTATTGGGTTTGAAAATACTTACACTTATTCAACAATATGTTACTG
>NW_006409789.1:7506-10890 GCF_000296735.1 Chrysochloris asiatica | reverse complement strand
ATAGGTATATATATATATACCCTATTTATTGCATTATCATATTTTACATATTTTCTTCACCATTAAAAGTGTCAACTAGAGAAGCACTATTTAAAGTATTCCCAAAAAGGCAGCATGGGTAACAATACAAATTAGAAAGCTTAGGCTTCAATCCTTACTTTAATACTTAAAAGTGCATACACAGAAGCAAGACATTTAGTTCGTGAACTTTGTTTCCTCATTTGTATAATAGAATCTTTGTGAGATCCTAATGTCAGAAATTATGATACTGGTTTGTGCCTTTTAAAAGTATTACATAACTTTTTTTCTTACCTTCATCATATTTCTACTGATTATGATAAAAATTTGAGCTGTCTTTCAATTAAAAAATTTTGTTGAGTAGTATCAATTTTCATTTCATTTGGGGTCACTGGTCATAATACAAAAAAAGAGACTGGGTGTTGGGATGCCACAAAACAAAGCTCTTATTTATCATTTACTACCTTACTGTAGGAATGAATTGCTTACCTTATCAGTGTCAGTTTCTTTCTATGCAAAAATGGACCTGAAAACAACTTTATCACTGGGGACTGTACAAATTCAGAGAACATGGAGAGAAAGTCCCTAGCCTATGTTGTTGTTGGTAAGTGTTGACTCATCATAACCTCAGGGTTTTCTGAGATTATAAATCTTTGTAGAAGCAAAAAGTCTTATCTTTCTTCCACAGAGTGGCTGGTGGGCTCAACTCACTGGCCTAGTTTTTTGCAGTCCAATGCTGACCCTACAAAGCTACTGTGCTCACCCTCTAGCCCATAGCTGCATCTTATAAAGGACATGTTGAGAAATGTGTCTCCTTCAATACTAAGCTCTTTTCCTGAATAGTTGTTCATGATCATTAGGAAGTAGAATGAAGGAAATTTTACCACTGACTTGCTTTATTTCTTTAAGGTCAGCTATGTTGTGTAGGAAAAAAAAAGAAAGGTCAGGAGGTAGTAAAAGGCTTTCTTCCTGGCCCAGGTCCTTGTTCACTGGAAGACTGAAGGCAAATCACATGACTTGGTTGGTGTTCAGTTACTAGTCTATAAAAGGAGAACACTTGATTTCAGGATCTATGCCATCCTTTCCAGCATAGTGGTATAGCGGGTTAAGCTTTGGTGAGATAGTGGGTTAAGCGTTAAGCATTGGATTGATAACCTCAAGTTTGGAAGTTCAAATCTACCAGCCACTCCTCCTCAGGAGAAAGATGAGGCTGTTTGCTCCCATAAACATTTTCAGTCTCAGAAACCCTAAAGAGCAATTCTACTCTGTCCTGTTGGGTCGACATGAATTAGAAATGACTTGATGGCAGTAGATTTGTTTGTTTGTTTTCCATCACTAAGATTCTATGTTCTAAGCTCCTCGGTTCAGTTCTTTTTGTCCAGTATGCAGGAAATGTATCCAGATGCTCTTGTGTAGTCTCTATTCCTCAGAAAACAAGAAGACAGCAGCAACTGCTTCTAAGAATTAGTAAGGTCTCACCATGTTCTTGGTACTATAACAAATGCTTTACAATGATTCATTTATTTAAAATCCATGACTCCTCTAGTATTATTTCCATATTATATTTAAAACAAAATAAATAAACAAATCCCCCCCCCAAAAAAAAAAAAAAAATTGGCACTGTAGGATAAGCACTGGGCTGTAAGGCAGTTTTGAACCTAAAAGCTGGAGGCTCAAACTCACCAGCCACTCCTCAGAAACCTTATATGGGTCCCTATGAGTTGGAACCAACTCAATGGCAGTAAACAACACAACAACAAAAATGATATGGAACATACTTATACAAAAAAGTGTTCATTTTTGATAGTCAAATTTAATTGGTTATCCTTTATATGATTTCCCTAAATTTGTTGTTGTTGCTAAGTGCCGTCGAGTCAGCTTGGACTCATAGCAATGCTGTATAGAGTTTCCAAGGACCCACTGGTTAAATTTACACAGCTGGTTAATCAAGGAGCCAGGTTTCATATCTGCCCAATCTGTCCAGACAACCCCAAGGTTTACCAATTATATAACCCATTTGTCTAGGAGAGATGGTAAAACTAGGAATTATCCTAGCTGGTAATTGTAATATGTTCATAGATTGAGCTGACTGTAAATAGTATCAAAGCAAAGGCTCAAGGGAAACTTGAGGCTCTGAACTGAGAATTTATGTGTCCTAATTAGTTGGGCAATCTTCTACGACATCAGGAGCAGAACAAAGTTTAAAATCAAGGTTTCTTTTTGCAGAGCGCAAAAAATCTATTTTTTCTCTTGCCTCGGAAAACATTTCCTGAATTGGAAATAATGCTTCAGCTGAAATAGTCACGAGCAAGTTAGAAAATGGTTATTAAGTGTGCTTCTTTGTGGCTGATAGTTCTCTACAATCACATTGCCAGTAAATTGTAGTGAATAGAAGCTAGATTCCTTCCTTCATATGAACAGATTATTAAGTATCTAATCTGAGTCCTTCAGCCTTTACAGTGAAACAGATCTTATACTGCAGAAAAACCTATAACTGTTGTGTGGCATGGAGTTAATTTTGAATCATATTTCGTGTATATGACAGAGAACAATTGTCCCATAGGATTTCCTGGACTTTATGGAAGGAAACTTACAGGTCTTTTTTCCTGGAACTGCTGGTGAGTTTGAAACCATCACCTTTCGATTAGCAACCGAGTACTTAATCATTGTGCTACCAGAAGTCCTTGTACGACATTCTAGAGATCTGTTAATAACACCAGTTATGAAATGTTATTATCATTTTTGCCTGTTTCCCCTTCTAAGAACCCCTAGTGGTGTAATGATCAAATGTTGGGCTACTAACCAGAAGGTTGGAAGCTTGAATTCACAAGTTGCTTTGGGGAGGAAGATTGAGCTGTCTGCTTCTATAGCTATTTATATATATGTTTGCGAAACCTCAGGGAACAGTTCGACTCTTCCCTACAAGGCCACTATGATCAGAGTTGACTCAATAGCAGCGACGTTGGAGGTTTTGGTTCCCCCTTATAGGCAGCAAAGAATATAATCAGAAAGCATATCCCCAAAAAAGACATTTTGTAGGAAGAAAATACAGATTTAATTAATTTGCACTTCTTTTTCCATGAAATAATTTTAAAATTTTTTCACCATTTTTTTTGGTAAGACTTTACAAATATAGCCACAATTTGTTGAAAACATTCACATTTATATAAATGAAAGAGAACAAGGGAAGATAATACAAGTTAAGAATAAAATACAAACAAAACAACATGTGATTAAGATCCCAAAGTGGAATTGATTGTTTGGATGTCATAATATTATAGGCTAAACTATATATATATATATATATTTACACACACATATCTATTGTTGTTGTTGTTAAGTACCGTGGAGTCTGTTCCAACTCAT
>NW_006409789.1:3211-6526 GCF_000296735.1 Chrysochloris asiatica | reverse complement strand
CACAATTAAATGTCCAGGACTACTCATACTTTGCAATGTTGTCCATAGCTTGTCATGATCCATACAATCGAAAGCCTTTGCATAGTCGATAAAGCACAGGTAAATATCTTTCTGATATTCTCTGCTGTCAGCCAAGATCCATTGTATATCAGCAATGATATCCCTCCTTCCATGGCCTCTTCTGAATTTGGATTGAACCTCTGGAAGTTCTCTGTCAATGTATGCTTGCAACCATTTCTGTATTACCTTTTGTAAATCTTTACTCACATGGAATATCAAAGAGATTGTCTGATGATTTCCACATGCCCTTGGGTCACCTCTCTTCGGAATGCACGTAAATACCGATCTCTTCCAAACAGTTGGTCAGATCATTTTGTTCCACATTTCTTGGCAGAGATGAGTGAGTGCCTCCTGTGCTGCCTCTCTTTGTTGAAAGATTTCAATTTTTCTTCCATCAATTCCTGGTGCCTTGTTCTTTGCCAGTTCCTTCAAAGCACCTTGAACTTCCTCCTTCAGTTTCATTGGCTCTTGATCATATGTTACTTCTTGAAACAGTTGAACATTAACCATTTCCTTTTGGTACAGTGACTCTGTGTATTCCTTCCGTCTTCATTTGATCTTTCTGCATCATTCAATAATTTGCCCAGAGAATCTTTCAATAATGAAAGTCGAGGCTTGAATATTTTCGTAAGCTACTTAAAATATGCTTAGGACTGCTGAAATGGTCCCCAATCTTATAAATTGTGTTCCATAAATTAATTTTTTAAACTTTTTATAGTTTGTCATGTATTTTATTATAGAAATGATTTCTTCAAGGTAGTCTCTTCAATTCTTAATGTGCCTGAACTAATGTATTGACACAATGTTCAAAACTACATGTTCTTTTTTCTGACCTTGGATTCAATAAGACTGTCCAGTTCTGCTCTTGCAGTCTTCAAATTAATTATCTTGAAGAGTACCCAGTGTAATGTACTTGCTGAATTTATAGCTGTTGTTGGTTCTTCCGCACTCTCCAGTTTTATGACATGACCTTGTTTCATTTTTAACACGTCTTACTGGTCTTTAGGTGGTTTCTATTTTGTAACTTATCTATGTTTTTCCATTACTGTTCACCTAGATGGCCCTCCTTTGTGAGATCTTTCCTTATTGTTCTATACAAAGTTGCATCTCTTTCATATTTATTCTATATATTGGTGTTGTTAAGTGCCGTGAATTCAGTTGCAACCCATAGAGATCCTGTATAGGGTTTTCGAAGAGCAGCTGTTGAGCTCTAACTGCTCACCTTACAGTTCAAGCTGAATTTGCAATCTAGCACATTAACCCACAGTGCCACACTAGAAGTCCATTCTATATGTTGGAAACATTTATTTACCTAACATGTTGTTATTAGGTGCTGCTGAGTCAGTTCAAACTCATAGAGACCCCATGTATAACTGACCAAAATGTTGATCAGTGCTGTGCCATTTTTACAATTGTGGGTAAATTGCATTTGAACCCACTGTTGCAGGAACTGTGTTAATCCATTTTATTGAGGCTCTTCCTTTTATTCACTAAAACTGTACTTTGCCAAGCATGATGTTTTATTGCAAGGAATTACTCCTTAACATAAGATACAGTTATATAATAAATTGTTTGCTTATTTAATTACCGTATCTTCAACTAGACTTAACCATAGTACATCTCCCAGGATCTAATATCATCTGTGCCATGTATACTATATATGTTTTCTTCAAGAGTAGTAAACAGGATTTATGAAGGGGTGTTAATTTGTGCTAAGTGACAGAAACTGGATCTTCTTTTTATGGTAGTGGTGTTGTGCATGATGGTGGTGGTTATGTACCATGGAGTCAGTTTCAACTCATAGCTACACTGTACAGGGTTTCCAAAGCTGTAAATCTTTATGGGAGCAGAAAGCCTCATCATTCTCCCACAGAGCCACTGGCAGTTTCAGACTGCTGACCATGAGATTAGCAGACCAACTGGTAGCCACTATGCTACCAGAGCTACTTAAAAAAACAAAATTTGTTATTAATTGAGTCTTATTAATTAATATGGAGTCCTGATGTGATCCTGTGGGTTAATGCACCAGACTGCAAAGCTGTTTGGACTTCAAGGTCGACTGGTCAAGCTCACCAGCTGCTCCTCGGAAACTCTATACAGGGTCACTATGAGTTAGAATCACCTCGAAGGCACTTAACAACAACAACATTAATTGATATGGAAGCAAGTAAGACAATTTTCTTGCTAAAAGTAAAGGGGGTTAAAGAGAGAATTTTGATTTGGTTAAAATATAAAGAACTAAAGGTCTGTTATAGAGTCCTAGCTAGAGATGGTGGCAATTTGATTAGATATATGACAATGTGTTGTTGTTGTTAAGTGCCATCGAGTCAATTCCGACCTATAGCAGCCCTGTATAGGGTTTCTGAGGAACAGCTGGTGAGCTTAAACCACCGGCCTTGCAGTTCAAACAGCTGTGCAGTCTGGCGCATTAACCCACAGTGCCAGTAGAGATTACTAAATTCAACAGATTCTAGATTGTTTTTTGGAGAGTAATTCAGTTCTCAAACTTCATTATGCTTTATAGACTGATGGGGCCCATTTCAGAATTTCTGATGTAGAAGATATAAAGTTAACCCTAAGAATTTAAATTTTGAATATTGCTATGTGATGCTGTTGGCCAGGGAACCAAACCTTGAGGACCTTTATTTTTTCACTTTTTGTAAATTGGGCTGGTGATGGATTGAATGTTGAGGTTGAAGAATAGTTTAAAACAAAAAAAGAAGAAGAAAGATGTCTGGTTTTCTTCATACTGATGTTTTTCACTGGGATAGGGTGAACTGGCATCCTTTGCGTATGGTGATGTTGAAGTTTTTTTGAGACTTGAAAGTGAATATGTGAGAAGTTTGATTATATATGCATCTAGAATTCAGAAGAGCTATCTGAAACAAAGATACTAATTTTGGGTGTCATCAATATATATAAAAGGCAATTTAAGTTGTGGAGTAGTACTAAATTCTTGATTAGCAAAGAATATAAACTGAAAGGGACTTTGGAACCAGGCCAAGCTCCAAATTTAATATAACATAAATGAGCCTGGAAGACATTATTGTTCTTGTTAAGTGTTGCAAAGTCAATTCCAACCCATAGTGACTGTGTATAGGGTTTCCAAGGAGCAGCTGGTGAGCTTGAACTGAGGACCTTGTGGTTCAAAGCAACTTTGCAGCCCAGCAATTAGCCCACAGAGTCACACCAGAACTCCAAATGGAAGACATTAGGCTGTGTGAAATTTGTCAGTCACATAAGGACAAATTGTAT
>NW_006409789.1:0-1961 GCF_000296735.1 Chrysochloris asiatica | reverse complement strand
TATCCCTAATTCCATGTCCTATTCCGAATCTGGCTTGAACCTCTGGAAGTTCCTTGTCAATGTATGGTTGCAGATGTTTTTGTATTATTTTAACATTTTGATTGCATGAATTATTAATAATATTGTATGATGATTTCTGCATTCTGTTGGTTTGTCATTTAAATTTGGAATGGGCACAAATATGAATCTCTTCCAGTCAGTTGGCTAGGTAGTTGTCTTCCGAATTTCTTGGGATAGTAAGGGAATTCCTCCAGAGCTGCGTCAGTTTGTTGAAAGATTTCAATTTGTGGTCTACCAATTTCAGGAGCCTTTTTCTTTGTCAATGCCTTCAGTTAACTTTATACTTCTTCCTTCAGTACCATTGGCTCTTGATCATATACAATCTCTTTAAAAATTGGCACACTGACCATTTCTTTTTGGTGTACTGACTCTGTATATTCCTTCCATCTTCTTTTGGTATCACTCAATATTTTGCCCATAGAACCTTTTAATATTGCAACTCAAGGCTTGAATTTGTTCTTCCATTCACTCAGTTTGAGAACTGTTGAATGTGTTTTTCCCTTTTGGTTTTGTAACTTCAGGATTTTGCACATTTCGTTATAATATTTGACTTTGTCTTCTTGAAATTTGGTATTCTTAAATTTTGCTATTCAGGTCTTTTACCTCCTAATGTTTTCCATTGGTTTTAATATCTTTATGCTGGGGAACAATTTTCAGAGTCTTCTGACATCTGTTTTGACCATTTCCTTCTTTCTTGTCTTCTTAATGACCTTTGGCTTTCTTCCTGTACGATATTCTTGATGCCATCTCACAACTCTTTTGGTCTTCTGGCCTTTATTGTCAAGTGCATTCAAAGCTGTTCTTGATATGATTCCTTAATTTGGGTAGTATATATTCAAGGTTAAATTTTGACTCTTGTGGATTGTTTTAATTTGCTTCAGCTTCAGCTTGAACTTGTATATGAGCAATTGATGGTCTGTTTCACAGACTGCCCCTGGCCTTGTTTTAGTTGATGATATGAAACTTTTGCACTGTATCTTTACACAGGTGGTCAATTTCATTTCTGTGTATTCATCTGGTGAAATGCTTGTGTATAGTCAATTTTTATGTTGTTAAGAAAAAGAAAGATATTTGCAATGAAGAAGTCATTGATATTGAAAAATTCTATCATGCCATCCTGAGCATGGTTTCTATCACCAAGGCCATATTTTCCAACTAATGAGGTCTTTCCTTTTTGTTTCTAATCTTTGTATTTCACCCAAAATTTGTCTGACATCAGCAGTGATGGATCATCCCTACATAGTCCAAACGTTTAAATGGCATGTCTGATCAATTTCAGACTTAATAATTTTGTAGAGTGCTTCAGTTTTATCATCACTGACTTTAGTGGTTGATGTATAAATTTGAATGTAGTGATATTAACTGAACTTAATAACATATGGATGTTATCCTTTCACAGACAGTGTTGTACTTCAAGACAGATCTTGATAAGTTGTTTTTTTTTAATGTTTATTGTGAACTATATGATAGTTTACATGAGAGAACTTTAGTTTTACATTCATTCCAGCGTATATCATCTCATTGCCATGGTTCCAATCCCCTCCATGCATCATCCACCAACCAAAGGGTATATCCTAGATACCTACCCCCTACACTCCCTCCCCCCACCCACCCCCATTCTTCAGGACCCAGTCCCTCTACCTCTCTGGATCCAAAGTCACCATCTGCTTCATCACTCTACGTCATCATCTCTGCCTCCATCTCGGGCCTCGCTGTTTCTCTGCATAGGGTCCCGCTCTCGGCTCTTCTCCGTTGATGGTCCCAGAGACCTCTGCTCCTAGACTGGAGAGTTAATAACTCCCTTCCTTGCTACCAAATGTCTACCTTTACATTTCCAACACTCACAATCATTCCTGATAAAAATCATTCACTATTGTATCACAAGTGACCCTTCTGCATTC
>NW_006409788.1:24374-25553 GCF_000296735.1 Chrysochloris asiatica | reverse complement strand
TTGTTCTCTACCCTATTTACTTTTAAACATGATCAGATGCGTCCCATTTAAGAACAAATACACAAAAATTCCTCTTGTCCTATCATTTCATTTCAGATTCATCTAACACTATGCTTCTCTGTTCCCTTTCCAAGTCTCTACGGGAAGTTACATAGACTCACTATCCACATTCTGCTCTAATCTGATTCTCTCCCTTCAAGTCAGTTTACGCACAAATGTTTATCTCCAGCTCAAATTGTTATTGCTGTTGTCGTTAAATGCTATAGAGTCAGCAACTACTTACACGGACCCTGTATAGTTTTTCCAAGGCTTTAATTCTTGTGGGAGCAGAAAGCTTCATCTTTCTCCCATGGAGTGGCTAATGGCTCAAATTGTGGACCTTGTGATCTACAGTACAGTGCTTATTGTATGAAACAACTGCGCTCCATCCAGCCCAGATGACTCTCTGAAATCTAGACTAATATATTCATCTGTTTACTCAACATCTCCATGCTCAGGTCTCAGTGATACTTCATTCTTTAAATATTCAAAACCAAATTGATATTTCTGCACCAACTCCAAACTTTAGCTAAGCAAATAAATAGTAGACACTGGTCCTCCTGCAGTGTTTGTGAATCTTCTTAAATTTAATTTTGTAAGCTCTTTTTTTCATTTTCTATCTCCAACTACAAGCACGGCCTATGTTGTTGTTGTTAAGTGCCTGGAGTCGGTTCTGACTCACAGTGACCCTGTATAGGGTTTCTGAGGAGCAACTGGTGAGCTTGAACCACCAACCTTGTGGTACAAACCAACCGTGCAGTGGTTGTACATTGCAGTTAGTACATTGACCCACAGAATCACACCAGGACTTCCTTTATTACTACCTAAATACCTCTCAAATCCATCTTCTCATGCCCATAGTCCTCATTTTCACTCTAATCCAATCTATCAGCATCTCTCACCTAGATCACTCCATTGAAAAAGCCTTTTAACTGACTCACCTTAATTATCTCTTGCTTCCTTTTATCAGCTACATAAATTATGTTTTCTAAAGTTCAATATTATCATGTCCTGTGCACTATTATTCTAAATAAGAAGGTGTTTCAAAAAATTCAGAGAAAAATGAAATTGAAAGATAGCTGAATTTTATAGGAACTTTCTGAAGAGCTAGTGCTCAT
Source organism: Chrysochloris asiatica (assembly GCF_000296735.1). Taxonomy (NCBI): domain Eukaryota; kingdom Metazoa; phylum Chordata; class Mammalia; order Afrosoricida; family Chrysochloridae; genus Chrysochloris; species Chrysochloris asiatica. Next base: position 24,396 of record NW_006409788.1, on the reverse strand, counting down.
GAGGGATCTGTATATGGTCCAA
>NW_006409788.1:5264-22969 GCF_000296735.1 Chrysochloris asiatica | reverse complement strand
TTAGCTTGGTATATTTTTTTCATCTTTTGACTATTAATCTGTTTTTTTCTCTGTGTGTAAGATGTGTCTCTTGCAGACAGCTTATTGAAGGATCTTGTTTTCTTCTCCATTCTGCCACCCTCCATCTCTTAATGGTGCATTTAATCCATGTATATTCAGTGCAATTATCAATAGGTATGGTTGAAGTTGTCAAGGACTTTATTCTTCTTGGATCAACAATCAACACTCATAGAAGCAGCAGTCAAGAAATCAAATGATGTATTGCATTAGGCAAATCTGCAGCACAAGACCTTTTTAAAGTGTTAAAGACCAAAGATGTCTAGTGTGCCTGAGCCAAGCCATGGTATTTTCAATAACCTCATATACATGTGAAAGCTGGACAATAAATAAGGAAGACCACAGAAGTATTGATGCATTTGAGTTATGGTGTTGGAGGAGAATATTGAAAGTGCCATGGGCTTCCAAAAGAACCAATAGATCCATTGTGGAAGAAGTGCAGCCAGAGTGCTCCTTGGAGGCCAAGATGGCCAAACTTCGTGTCTCATACTTCAGACATATTGTCAGGATGGACCAGTCACTGGAGAAGGATATCATGTTTGGTAAGGTGGAGGGTCAGAGAAAAAGAGGAAGACCCTCATCAAGATGGACTGGCAAAGTGGCAGCATCAATGGGCTCAAGCATGGCAACAATTGTGAGGATGGCCCAGGTCGGGGCAGTGTTTTGTTCTTTTGTGCACAGTGTCGCTATGAGTCGGTACTGACTCGATGGACTCTAACAACAATAACATATCTGGGTGGCACAAACAATTAAGTACACAACTACTAGCTATAAGGTTAGCAATTCAAACCCACTGAGTCTTGCTTAGCAAGACCTCACGAGCTGCTTCTACAAAGATTACAGTCAAGAAAATCCTATGGAGTGCAGTTCTACACTGTAACACATGGAGTCGCAGTGAGTTGGTGACTTACATTGCATTCTCCAGAGAAGCAAACAAGTGAAACTTTTATATATAATATATATGTGTGTGTGTGTATATATATATATATATATATATATATATATATATATATATATATATCACAGTTGAAGATGTGGGCAAGTCCCAAGTCTGTGGATCAGATGAACCAAGCTAGACAGGTCAGAAGATGGCAGGCTGCTGATGACTCCCAGGATGCCACTGGCTCAAGTTCAAAGAACTGGCAGTTAGATGATGAGCCAGATGCAGGATGCAGATCCAGAAGAAAGCAAACAAGCATTGCCCAAGTGCCCAAACAGTGGAAGCTGGTCACACCCATGAAGAAATTTCCTTTAAATGGATTTGATATGCACATACAAGGGAAAAAACACTCATATTAATTATAGTCATCATTTCTGCAACTGATTACATGGCCGTAGCTGGTATTTCAAACCACTTTTATTTACCATTCATTCTGTATTCCCTTTGCCCTAGGCAAGTGCTGGTCATAGCTCTTTTCCTGTGGGGAGACCCAAACCTTCAGTCTGTGAAGGGGTTGGGGCTATTAGCAATCATGTCCGAATTGGGTTGTAATTTGCCATTAACTTTAATCACAGGGCATGGTAACACTTAGAGATGTCCTAAGGCATTTCTTGGATTCCATACATATTCTTTACCTTCATTATGTAATGTCCATATTTTCTTCATGGCCATCAGGATCAATCACCCCACCCAATACAGGAACTCCCTTCTTTTCCTATTGATTCAGGGACATGACAAGCCCAAAAGGCAAGGGACATTCTTCAACTTTCAGGTCAGTGGAATGAGTGTTGTGTCTCCAGGTGAGAGTATACCTGCCTTTGAAACTAAGATGTCCAGACATGAAGATCACAGGGTCCCAGGATCAGGAAGCAAAAATTTTGTGTGAGTCACTAGGAGAAATAAAGAGTGGTGTCACTCCCATTTCCACTCCTTGACTCCTAGACGCATGGATCCTGACTATGAGAGAAACAGCACAGTATATTAAATGCTGCTTTAGAGCATATACAGCTACCTGAGAACGCTGCTCCAAACCTGCAAGGTATTGCCACCTAGCTCACACAGTAACTGGGCCTTTAGAAGGCTACCCCATCATTCTAGCAAGCTACCTGCTTCAAGATGATGAGGGACATGGTAAGACCAGGGAATTCCATGAATGTTGCTGCACTTCATTTGCTGTGAATTGAGTCCCTTGGTATGTGCTATATGGGACACCATGATGATGGATAAGGCATTCTTTAAGTCAATGAATTGTAGTTTTTGCAGAACACTGTGTGCATGCAATGAAGGAAAATCCAAATCCACAATAAGTGCCTATTCCATTAAGAAAAAAGGCTGTCATTTCCATGATGGAAGTGATATGATATAATCCACCTGCCACCAGGTTGCTGTCTGATCTGTTGGAAGAAGAGTCCTATATCATGGACTCAAAGTTGGTTTCTACTGCTGGCAGATTGGGAACTCAACATTGGCTATAGCCAAGTCAGCTCTGGTGAGTGAAAGTCCATGCTGCTGAACCCATACATAACCTCATCTCTGCCACCACCGTCACTTTGTTCATAAGTTCATCAGGAAATTACAGGAGGGTTTTGGGAAAAGAATGATTCGTTTTTACAGAATGAAACCCAGCCACTTGACTGTTAATATACTCCTCTGCCAAGGTAACTCTTTGGTGAGTCTTCACATAAGGCACGCCTCCATGATGTCAATTTTCCAAGTGTGTTCCTTCCATGACCGTGACTACCTAACTAAACCACTGGCCACAGTCCATGAATCAGTATACAGTCACATATTTAGCCATTTCTCCTTACAAGTAAAATGAACCAGGTGCACTGCTTGAAGTTCTGCCCACCGGGAGGATTTCCCTCCATCATCTTCTTCTGGGATGTCCCAGAAAGGGGATGTAGTGCTGCTGCTTTCCACTTTGATGTGTTGACTGCATCTCATGCAGAACCATCCATATAAATCAAGCACCAGTTTTCTCTTCCTTAGTCAACTGATTATAAGGACCTATCCATGGAGCCATGGAGGTCTAGTGTGACACTGTGGGTTAATATGCAAAGCTGTTTGAACTGTAAGGTCAGTGGTTCAAGCTCACCAGCTGCTCCTCGGAAACCCCACAGAAGGTCACTATGGATCAGAACCAACTTGACAGCACTTCACAACAACATTCATGAAGCCATAGAAAGATAATGTAACAGGAGTGCAAACCATGGGCATCTGGACCACTTCTTCATGCATCTTGTGCTTTCAGGTCCTGCTCAAGTCTAATATCATATATACCATGCCCATTTAATAATGGAGTGCTGCTGAGCATGTTCAATTTTCAGAATCTGTGGCTCAAACAACAGTCAGTTCATGATGGGAAGCTCTGGTAGCATGGTGACTTGGTGACCCATGGTTAGGCATTTGGTCTTTACTAAAGCCCTAGAACAAGGCAAAAGCTGTTTCTTAGTAGTTATCTGCAGAAGATGGCAGGAGTTGGCCCCAAAATCCTAAGAGTGTGTGAAGCTATGTATTGGTGAAACTATGATTTATCGATATGGGCCAGCCAAAGATTCCAAGCTGCATCTCTGTCTGCCATTGACACTTACAGCACTACTGGACAGCTGGATCATATGATCCAAGTGATAAAACAGCTTTCACAGAAGCCTGAACCTGTTGAAGAGCTGGCTGTTGTTCTGGGATCCACTCAAAACTAGCAGTTTTTCAAGTCACTTGATAAAGAGGCCAGAGTAGCATACCCAAATGACATATATCTCCCAAATCCAAAAAAGCCCACCTGGTATTGTGTTGCTGTTTTAGTTGTGGGAAGGGGAAAATTCAATAACTTATCCTTCACTTTAGTAATATATCTTAACATGTCCCACACCACTGGACCCCTAAAACTTTCAATGAGGTGGAAGGCACCTGGATTTTTGCTGGGTTAAATTACTACTCTCTCACACACATAAGTTTTACCAAAAAGTATATAGTCATTGGTACTTCTTCCTTACTAGGTCTGATCAGCATAATGTCATCAATATAATGAACCAGTGTGACATCTTGTGGAATGGAAAGGGAATCAAGGTACTTGTAGAATAAATTATGACATAGTGCTAAAGAGTTAATATATCTTTGGGGTAAGATGGTGAAGATGTAATGCAGACCTTGCCAGTTGAACCCAAATCTTGTGATCCTTCATACCCAGAATTGAGAAAAAGGTACTGACCAGATCAATAGCTGCAGACCAAGCACCAGGAGATGTAATAATTTGCTCAAGTAATGCAACTGTAGCTGGAGCAGCAGCTACAATTGTAGTCATCACTGGTTAAGATGACAATAATCCACTGTCATTCTACAAGGCTCATCTGTTTTTTGCACAGACCAAATAAGCTAGTTGAATGGGGATGTGGGACGCACTAAGTAGACAGTGCCAAAAGTCAACATCCACTCTTCCATTCTTTTGAGTTCGTCACAGTGACATCGATCTCTTCAATCACTCCAAAAAGTGGTATTTGGTATACTATTTCTCTAGGCAGAGGTAGTACTAATGGCTTCCACTCAGATTTTCCTACCACTGTAGTTCTTATTCTACATGTTAGAGACCCAGTGTGGGAGTTCTGTCAGTTGCTGAGTTTGTCTATTCTAATTACACATTCTGGAACTGGCAATGTGTTCTGGGAGCCACTGGACCCAATGTGAGACAGATGTGAACTAAGATTCCATTAATAACTTGACATCCATATGCTCCCACATTTACTGGTGGACCACAGTGACATTTTGGATCACTTGGAATTAGTGTCAATTCACAGCTATCGTCAAGTAGCCCTTGAAAAGTCTGATTATTTCCTTTTACCCTATTATAAGACAGTCACTCTTATAAAGAGTTATAAATCCCTTTGGGGACAGCTGGAAGAAAGATTAACTGTATTAATTTTGGGTGGTACACAGGGTTCTTTCCTCAAGGGGACCCAGTCTCCCCTTCATTCAAGGGACTGTGATTTTCTATTCTGGTGGTTACAGTTAGACTGCTATCCACTTGACTTAGAAGTGCTTAGACTGCTATCCACTTCTGCTTACACAGATCAAGTATTTAGTAAGTTTCCTGTCTTTTTCACTCTTAGGGGACCTGCCTAAGTAGACAGTGCCAAAAGTCAACATAAGTCAGATTATTTTGATTATTACTTTGATTTTGCTATCTATTACAGTAGCTATGTCTACCTTATTTTTTGCCATTTGGTTTCAACCACCATGCGTCCCATTGTAGTTAAGTGTCTTAATTCCAATAAGGCAATTCCCACTGTCAAATCTGACTTACACAAAACAGCAACACAGCAGTCTTCAAAGAGACTGAGGCTCCTTTCACAAATTTGATTCTTACTGTTAGGTTAAAATATGTGTTCTCTGGGCCCTCTATGTGTTTGTCTATGGGTCTATCCTGATAAATCTACTCTAACATGCCAATTTCCCGAAATCTTTGGATACCTTCTACTGTATACAAAGGCAGGTCTGGCACTTTACTTAATTTACTGTTCACAATCCATTCTTCAGTGAACCAACCAAATAAACTAGTAGGTCCTTTCCTAACTTCTTGACCCAAACTATTGAATGAAGAATTTGTGCTTAGTGGGCCCATCTCATTAAACTTAGACTGACCCAATTTTTAAATTTTTATTATAAAAGCATTTTTATTTACTTATTGTTTGTTTCCCCTTCCCCAACTAGAGTGCAAGTGCCATGAGGATCAGCATTTCAATTTTTCCACCATATCTCCATTTCCATATTAGCGAAGCCAGCTAGGTAATAATGCCTACCCAGACCTAAGTGCACCTAGCGTTAAATCAAATAAGAAAATTCCATATTAACAAGTCTGTTTCTTGCAATTGAGGCCTCTTAGCATTTCTCCTTGAAAAGAAGCCTCTCAACATTCCAAACTGATACCAGCCACAAAGAACATAAACACAGCTAACTGATAAGGGAAGACCCATAGACCCGATCTAATTCTATGTTACTTGCACCATTATCCCACACCATTAATAGTCATTACCACACATATTCTGTTTGTATATACTAGTAAAAGCAAACAGTTCTTTTGGAGTATGGCGTATCTCTTCCTGAGTCACAATTTGTACTTCACCTTTTGGAACTCTCTGGGACTTACGCCTAGTTATAAGTCTAGAAGCAATAGTAGGTGGTGGTTGTGTTTCCTGGAAATATTCAGCAATATTCAGATGATGCCACAGACAGTTTCCCAATTGCTGCCACAGGTAATGTATCAGGTATTCACTACTTGAAAGTCACAGCTTGGTTAGTTACTTTCATCACCAGAGACAGAAAGAACAGGTTCTGATGAAAGAAGTGATTCAATGGAATTAGTGTCCCTATGTCCCCAACTTTCTGGTTATCAGTCCATATATTCCCATACCAAGTTTTGGATCTCAATTCTTCCCAAGCAAAGTCTTCATTTTAACACCAGATACCATTTGAGGTTAGGAATTCAGCCAGCATTGCAATTCAGTTACTCTTACAAAAAGGCTCTGGGTTTGGCTTTTGGCAGTATCAGTTCAGCTACAAGAAACAAGGCATTCTTTCAGTACACAAGTGGAAATTTTAAGGTCTTCATTTGGTGCTAGACCTGTGACTCTTATCCTTGAGCTTATCTCTTTCTTTTACCACTTGGTGCATTGTAAGTAAGACCAACTAATCATCTTCACTGTACTTATCATCCTGACAAAACTGCAGGAAAGTATTAAAACACATCATCACCCAGAACCTCACTGCTCTCCAATATGTGGTGGTGTTATTTTGCATATGAATATTGTCACCTCACGCCATTCATTAGCAGCACCTTGGTGGAGGCAGAATTATCAGTGCCTTTAAAATTAGTAAGACTTGAAAAACAATTTAGAAAACTCATCCTTAACGATTTTGTTTCTCTAGAACTACTACTGGTACCAAAAATGTCTTAGGCTGGGTCCTCTACATAAGCAAAATCAGTTTAGTGTTCATGTGTACATATAAAGAAAAGTTTGTATCAAGGAAATGAATAGCAGTTGTAGAGATAGGCAAGTTCGAAGTCCCGGGGTCAAATGAACCAAGATCGGCAGATTGGAGAGCAGGCAGGCAGGTCAGACAAGTAAAATGACAGGGCCTTTATGATTCCTAGGTTCTGCAGACAATAAAGCTTGCTCCTGGCTCAATTCTAAAGAACTGGAGGTCAGAGAATGAGCCAGATGCAGCACCCAGACCTAGCAGAAAGCAAACAAGATTTGCTCAAGTGTCCAATATATTAGAAGCAGGTCACATTCCCTAGGAAACTACTTTTCATTGATTGGCTGCTCAGAGCAGTTCTTATTATGGAGTTGATTATATTAGACCTCATCATGGGTGATGACTATGTCATAATTGCCAAACCACTGCGAAGCCTGACCCAGTCGAGTTGACATAAAACCTTAATTATCAGATTTGGTATCAACTCTACAGCAATGGGGAATTATCCATCCCTTTTTACTCCATAGCCAGTTAAATCCTACACCATCAAATATCCTACAATTGTGATCTCCCTTGGGAAATCTTCCCTTGCCTGACTGTTCTAATCTGCAGAACTATACTGAGGGGGAATCAGGCACTTCTAAGTCAAGTTTGGGCCAGAATGATTAGGAAGTAATGAGAGAAGTCTGAGGCCTGACTCCTTCAATGGAGTCTGACAATGCGACTGCTAGAATTCTGCAGCTGAAAAAGCTGCTGTCTCATTCAAATGCCAACACCCCTTTTCATGAAGAACAATTATTTGTAATTCCCATTGTCATCAGATTGCTTTTTCTCCATGGTCTTTTTCGACATTCACAATACAACTGAGAACAGTCACAGCAAACACATAATGAAGAGGTCTTTTTGCCTTCATGTAAGTGACAGTGAACATTAAACAGCACTTAGTGCTTACCATTTCAATAAGCTCATTAGAGGTCCCTAGTCTAACTTCTTTAGAATTATGATGCTTTAATAGAAACATTTGCCAAAAGTGCTGAACCATTTTTCAGAATGATTTGGTGTCCCCAATTCTGAAGAGAATCATTTTGGAACACATTTTCACAGATCACCTTAATTCAACTTGAACTAAATTCATTTATGAGAGCCGCTGGGCTGTACATCTCAACTTATCTCTGCCTTGAATTTGCCTACAATGGATATTGCTCAGGCTGCACGGATCATTGAACAGAGAAGAACACTTCTGCCCTTTCTTGTCCTTCTCAATAATTAGAGGGAACTTGCAACTTGTTGTGTATTCTCATAAGAAAGAGTTCAAAAATGGCCATTGTTACATGGCCAGGGCAGAGGCAATATGAAGCTGCCTTCCAAGTACTCTCTAGTTTTGTTGTTTTTGCTTAGGATTATGGGGGAATGTCTTGTCTTAGAAAATGTACAGCCAGAATGCTCCTTAAAAACGAGCATGGTGAGACTTTGTCTGGCATATTTTGGACATGTTGTCAGGTAAAAACAATCCTTAGAGGAGGACATCATGCTTGGTAAAGTGGATGGTCAGAAAAACAAGGAAGACACTGCCCCCACTCAAAATGAGATGGACTATCACAGTGGCAGCAATAAAGAGCTCAAGTTTAACAATAATTATGAGGAAGGTGCAGACCTGGAAGTGTTTTGTTCTGTTGTTCATAGGACCACTTTGAATCAGAAACTAACAATAACAACGGTGTTGTGGATAATGGAAAGGAAACAAACTCAGAGGACCTGTTAGTCGGGACTGTCCTCTCTGAGTCTATGACACATCTGTCAAACTCACCATTAAAACTAGGGCCGGGGAATACACTGCTCTAACTCCATGTCCTGATGCCATTAGCCTGCTGTGAAGTCTAGCATTCAGGGATAGACTTCCATTGTTGTTGTTAAGTGCCATCAAGTCGGTGCTGACTCATAGCAATCCTATATGTTGTTGTTGTTAAGTGCAGTTGAGTCGATTCTGACCCATAGCGACCCTGTATAGGGTTTCCAAGGAGCAGCTGGTGAGCTAGAACCACCGACTTTGCAGTTCAAATGACTTTGAGGTCTGACACATTAGCCCACAGCACCACACCAGGACTCCAATATAGGGTTTCCAAAAAGTGACTGATGAGTTTGAACCACCAACCTTGTGGTTCAAAACAAACTGTGGTCCAGTGCTTTAGCCCACAGTGCCACACCAGGACTCCTTACTATAATTTATAAAATCAAATGCCTCTCAGGTCCTTGTCCTAGTGTCTTTTCTCATTCCATACATTCTTTAATTAATGTATAATATAAAATATATAGTCTACTTTTAAAAGCCAGCACAATGTAACATGTAAGGTCCCTACTCATATTACTTTGCTAATATTCCACTAGTCAAAGTAACTTATATGGCCAAACCCAACATCAGTGGGAATGAGAGTAATCATTTTCTCTGCAAGTACTTAAATTTATTTTACTTCCACTATTTGCAATGGAGCCCTGCCCTGGTGTAGTGTTGTGGGTTAATGCACTGGACTGCAAGGTTGGCTTGAACTGCAAGGCGGCAGTTCTCCATCTGCTCCTCAGAAACCCTGTACCGTGTAGCAATAAGTCAGAACTGACTAGGCAGTACTTAGCAACAACAATGACAAATTTGCAATTAGGTAATGACTGTCACACCATATATCTTGGTCAACTCATACTTGATATGTGAGTTACAGGCTCAGTTACCTTTCAAACTACTGAACAAAAATTCTGGCATGCCATATTGGTGCCTTAAAGTAGATATCTCAAAAGTTGAACTCCATATCTTGTCCCGCAAACCTGTTTTTTTCCTCCTAGGTACCTAAAGTCTGTGGAAGGCACCTACTATTTACCAGGTAGCTCAAACCAGAATGCTGGTGCATTAGGCAGCTTTTCACCAATAATGCTGGGTAACATAAACCACTTCAAAACTTAGTGGGTTACATTGCAAACATACATTCCATATTCGTGATTCTGAAGGTCGATCTTGTGTAAGTTTGTAGGAGTCCTGATAGTACAATGTTAAACACTCAGCTGTGAATCAAAAAGTTCAAACCCATCAGCTGCCTCACAAGAGAAAATGTGGTGGAAGTCTGCTTCCATAAAGTTTACAGCCTTGGAACCGCTATGAGACAGTTCTATTCTGTCTTCTGAGTCAAAGTCAATTTGAAGGTTATGATTTTGTTTGTTTTATTTTGCAGGTATAAGCTCAGCTGGAGAGCTCTCCTTCTTGCTGTAGATCAACTATCTTGGTTCAAGTTATGAATTGGGTCTGGCTCTGCTACACAGGTATAGAATTGGGGACCGAAGCTAAAAAGACAAATGATTACCCTGAGCATTGTCTTCTTATCAAAAGTTACTGGGGTGCAAAATTTGTGTAAAAATTTACAAGGTGCTGAAGGTCCTCCTCATATCGCTCTGCTACTATTATATTAATTCAAGTGAGTCATATGGCCAATTCCAACATCAGTGGGAAAAAGAGAAAATGTTTTCTCTACAAATACTTACATGAATCATTGTTGTTGTAGCTAAGTACCGTGGAGTCAGTTCCAACTCATAGTGACCCTGCACAGGGTTTCCGAGGCTGTAAATCTTATGGGAGCAGTACGCCTCATCTTTCTCCTGCAGAATGACTGGTAGTTTCGAATTGCCGACCTTGAGGTTAGCAGACTGATTCGTAACCACTACGCTACCAGAGCTCCTTATATGATTCACACTGGGCACTATTATTTACTGTTCTTTTTCCTCATCAACACACTACCAACACCGCTACTATCACTATACCCAATCTATTACAAAACCCTTTGATTCTACTTTCTGAAAATTCCTAAAAAATATGGTATTCGGCTACTATTGTGTCTGTATTCTGTTATAGCTTCCAGCTGGTCTTCATAGCTCCGGGTCTGCTGTCAAGCCTATATCCATATTGACATTAGAGCAACCATTTAAAAAAATATATCGTTTTGTCATTTAGATTATGTGTCAGCAAATGTTCTAAAAGCTGGGGTTATAACAATATCCCAAATATTCTGCCCTCATGGAAGTTATATTTTAGTGAAGGTGGAGTAGGGTCCAGAGATGAATGAATGAAAGAATAAATAAGCAATAGAGTATATCAGACCATGATATGTTCTATAAAAGAAAAGCCAATGAAGGGAATAGAGAATGTTAGGAGGGGAAGGTCAAATTTACAAAAGGGCAAATATAGAAGGCCAGATTGAGAAACACAAAAGCAAGAGATACAGACTGAGATTATGGCTGGCTGAAGCACAGTGAGTAAGGGAGAAATTTGTGAAAAATCAGATAAAAGAGGATCTGAGACTACAAAAAAAATGCAAATTCTGATCAACCTCCTTAGTTCAAAACTATAAAATGGAACATGGTGAAATTTGCACCTCTCAGTAAGAGGGACATGATCTTTCTTTATATTCCTAGATTTCCTTTTTTTACTCACATGTCTTGTTTTTTATCCCTTCACATTCTATGTCTGTGCCACATTTCTGAATCTACATTGCTGTCTCTCAACTCAGATCATTGAATGTACAATTCTTTGGATTTGAAACACCCATCCCCACCTTCTTCCACACTCTACCTTTGTTGACTAAATCCTCCTCTTGCTTTTTTTCATCTCACTGCCTCTGGGAAATGATGCCTGGCCTTTAAAGGCGGTACTAGGTCTTCCTCCACTGTGATGTCAGATCATCCTACACTTCAATTTAGCATTCATCCCTCGGCATAGGAATTGTCGGATTATTGTCTAAATTCCCACTGGACATTGACTGAATCATCATTGTGTGTGTTGCATCTTAAACAGTGCATAGTGGGTATGTATTCAATTTCCATTTCTGAAATGAATGCATAAAGTGAACAGGAATTTGATTATAATAAGAGTATTGTGCTCATATTTGCTATAAGATAATAATAATGATTACCAGAGTCAGTGTGGCATCATTAATAAAAGTGCTCAGAGATCTGGCTTTCAAATATGTCAAGGCTGGGATTTAGCGGTAATATACCATCTGCAAAGTGTGTATTTCCTATCACCATTTTTTCAGCTTGTACATGTCTCTGTTTTATTCCCATGGGGTCAAATATTCTAATATCTGTTGGATAATCCCTAATATATTGGCAGAGGGTTGGGCCTCACATATTTATTTACATTTAAATAATCAGTTTAGCAATAAGAAAAAGAAAAAAAAAATCTTTAAAACTTGAGGACTTGCTCATGAATGGTGGGAATTTTAAGTACTAATAAAAAAAAGAGTTATTTGTAGAAAGGAAGATCTTCTTGTACGAATGTAAATTATACCAGATATGTGGTCACCTATTCCACATATGGAGTAATGGTGCGATGATGTACCATAAGCGCTGGACTGCTAACTAAAAGGTCAACAGTTCAAATCCACCTGTCACTCCTTGGAAACCTTATAGAAGGCTGTAATGAGTCAGAACTGACTTGATGGCATTTAACAGCAATAGCAACAATCCACATATAGATACCAAAAATTAATCACTGAAATTATTTCTGCTTTATTTTTTACATTATATTTATAGACTCTGCCTTTTTTGAAATTTGCAATGCTAGTATAAATGAAGAAACCAATATTCAAGAAGGGCTGGAGTCCTGGTGTGATACTGTAGGATAAGCTCTGGTTGGTGATTCAAACTCACCAGCCACTTCTTGGAACCCTGCAGGGTTGCTATGAGTTGATATGGCCCTGGAGGCACTAACTCATCTATGCTAAGATTTTTGGAAGACAACTAACTACCTGGCCAATTTCACTGGAATAGATCCAAATTTGCCCATTTAAAACAGAGGTAACCCGAAATATAGAATATAAAAATTCTGGACAATATCATTAATATAGTATGCATGTAAAATCTTGCAAAAAATAATACAAAAACAGCTACACCCATACATTGACAGAGAACTTTCAGAGGTTCTAGCTGGATTAAGAAGAGGACATGAAACAAGGGGTATCATTGCTGATGTCATATGGATCTTAACTGAAAGCACAGAATATCAGAAAAAATATTTACCTGTGCTTTATTGACTACACATAAGCTTTCCATTGTGTGATCATGACAAGCTATGGACACCATTGCAGAGAATGAGTATTCTGGAACACTTAATTGTGCTCATGAGGAACCTGTACCTAGACCAAGAGGCAGCTGTTTGAACAGAACAAGGGAACACCAAATTGTTTAAAATTAGGAAAGGTGTGCACCTAGGTTGTATTCCTTCACCATACTTATTTAATCTATATGCTGACCATATAATCTGAGAATCTGGATAAGATGAGGAAAAATGTGGCATCAGGATTGGAGGAAGGCTCATTAACAACGTACAATATGCCGTAAGTACTTATTAAGTATTAACTATTATTGTCTTCTTATATAAGTTCTTAAAGCATACCAGCAACTATTTCAGGCACTTGGAGAACATTAACTCATTTGATCCTTACAACAACCCTATGAGACAAATGTATTAGTATTTTTATTTTATGGAAGAAGAGGTTGAGTCGCTGAGAAGTTAAGTAATTATTCATAGTTGTCTCTATGGATCTTTGGTAGCTTATTGGTTACGAGTCAGGCTGCTAACTTCAAGGTGAGCAGTTTGCAACTACCAGCCATTCTGCAGGAAGAAGCTGTGGCTTTCTGCTCCCATAAAGATTTACAACCTTGGAAACCCTATGCAGGGTCACTATGAGTCAGAACGATTCCATGGCACATCACCACCATTACTGTCTTCTCAACTGCAGGAATAATACTGGTTCCAACACTAAACAGAAAACTGTCTAATTTGGAATTATTTAAATGAGTATTGGTGCCTAAAACACATTGTGCATTGTACTTTATGGATGTGAGCTACTGCTGCTAAAACTCAGAAAAGGCACATGCTTTTTTCCACATTATCTACGTTTTTAAAATCATACTCTACAAATTTTTGTTTGTGTTTGGAGGCTCTTAGAATTCTAAGACAAATCAGAGTTTGAGAATTGAATTTGAGGTTGGATATCATGCTAGCAACATATTATTATGTGAATAGAAAAAAAAAATGCATATTTTTAACTGCAGCTCAATAACAAAGAAAACTTTAAGGCCAGTATTGTTTGATAAGTAATTTAGGGCCCCAAGTGAGGTGGAAATGATTTAATTGAAAATATTAAAAAGTTCCCACACGCCAAAGTCCAGTTCAAAATGAAATGTTTTAATTCTAAAAACTGAAGAGTAAATTTAGGCATCATTTTCCAAGGAACAGAAGGTTCTTAATAAAGTTGCCTAGACGACAACAACAGCTCAGTCCCAGGGCTACTGCCCCTTTGATTTCTCAACATCCTGTATCAGCTTACACCAAGCCCATAAACAACTTGAAAGCCATCCAGGGCACATCAGAATGGTTGCTAATAGCAGTTAGTAGGCCCATGTGGCTGCAAACAGAAGGATCAACATACCTAATTCAGTCAATCCAAGGTGTGGGCAGGATGTGGGTCACAGTGTAACAGCTGGTGCCAATCCGAAAACTCATATGCAGGGTCAGTCACGGATATAGTATCTCAAATAATTTTTCTCTGAAGGAAAGTATCCATCAGTCAAGGAAGTTCAAAAAGACACAAAATTAGCTTAAACAATAATTTTCCCCTTTTTCTTTGAACTGTTTTGAATTTTTTTCTACCATGATCATGTATTAGGAACCAGTTATTTTTTCCCTCTGTACACTAACCACAAAGTCGGCAGTTCAAACCCACCAGTTACTCCTTGGAAAACCTATATATGGTTGCTGTGAGTCAGAACCAACTCACTAGTACTTAACAACATCAATAACAACAGGTGTATAGACCAGAGGATACTTTTGAAATGGGAAAATTTGCATCTTACATAATTCTTTCCTGGCACTTTATCAAATGTGTATTCAATTGCTTGTTCATTCACGTAATATCTCCCTTTCTAGACTGCAAATTTCATGAAAGTAGAAACCACTTGAATCACTTCCACAAACAGAGCCCCTATGCCTAGCTTGGCATTTGACACACAAATGGTTTATAAAAAAAGAAAAAATAAAGAGAGAATAAATGCACTGCAATGTTTTACCACTTTTTATGATATATGCTATAATTTATTTTGAAAATAGTCCCTCCCTTAATTATATTATTGTTAAGTGTGTTCCAACTCACAGAAAGCCTGTATAGGGTTTCCGAGGCTTTAAATCTTTACAGGAGCAGAAAACTATTTTGACAGGCTTAAAAAAAAAAAAAAAATTCTCATTGAATGAAAGTTTACAGGCCAGATCATCAGCTATATATTCAACAAATCATACACTCTGTTTCATATCAATGATTACAATCTCCTCCAGGCACAACAGTTATCCTGCTTCCTTCCTGTGGTTCCTATTTGCATTCTACCCACCTTCCAATCCCTTCTCAACATTGTCCTTAGGAAAATGCTGGCCTTTTGATTTTGAATGATTGACCATTCCATTGTGAGCATAACTGGCTAGTGTAGTTATCCCTTCCACCCTCCATAAACATATCTATTGCTTTGGTGGAAATTGGTCACAAGGATGAGTTCCTTTCCAGACCTGAAGGTTAGTTGAGGGCCATAGTCTCAGCTTCCTTCAGTTTCTTTCTGACCAGTACACCTGATCTTTCTTTTCTTTTTTTTAATAATTTAAGTTTTCTTTCACATTTCCCCCCACTCTATCCACAAGCTAACTACCCTTTCAGCTAGTTGGTAGTGGTAGCCAGGCACTGTCTAGTTCTTCTGATCTCAGAGTCATGGAGACTAATGTTCACATGTTTCATTACTCCACTGGAGTAATTGATTTTAAGCCTCTTCAATTCTTGTCACTCTTCTTTCTTCTGCACATGGATAAATGAATAGTTGCACCTTAGATGGCCGCTCATGAGCTTTCAAGTTTCCAGATGCTACTTGCCCAAGTCAGATGTACAACTTCTTTGTGGACTATATGGTATTCCAATTGCCCATGGTGTCTTCTGAGACTATATTCCTGAGATGCCAGACCCATCAACACCTTACCTTAAGATGTTCGATAATATCTAGGAAGTCTTCATGCTTTTGCCCTCTGTATGCTCTACGACATTCATAGTTTTGTTTGCAGGAAAGATAAATACATATGTACAAATAGGCTCTTTTGATTAGGCAAATAAAAGCTATTCACAGGGACGAGGCATATTGAAGCAATACAAATAATATTCAGACTGAGATTGTACGAAATTGTAAATTTTATTTTAAAAAAGGATAGCGAGTATAACTTTTAGTGTATCTGTATTAGTGAACATTATGGTGGAATAAAACTAGAACAAATAATAGTGAGGTCTCGTGCTGCACATTTGACTAATTCAATACATCTTTTGATTTTTTGACTACTGCTTCCATGAATGTTGATGGTGGATCCAGGCAAAGGAAGTCTTTGAAAACTTCAATCTTTTCTCAGTTTATCATGATGTTATTTAATGATACAATACCATCATGATAAATCAAAGTGGTACAAATCATTCTAAAGGCTGCAGTCTTTGATCCTTATCAATAGGTATTTTCAGTCCACTTGGCTTTCAGCAAGAAAGGTTGTGTCATTTGCATATCACAACTTAATGAGTCTTCCTTCAATTCTGATGCTATGTTCCTCATATAATCCAACTTCTTTAATTATTTGCTCAGAATACAGATTGAATAAGTATGGTAAAAGAATGCGACATTGGTGCATATCTTTCCTGATTTTAAACCATTCAGTGTTCTCTTGTTTTGTTCCAGACTATCTCTTGGTCTTTGTACAGGTTCCTCATGGACACAAATGAATGTTCAGGAATACTCATTGTATGTAATGTTGTCCGTAGCTTGTTATGATCCATACAGTAGAAAGTAGTGTAGTCAATAAAACACAGGCATTCTGGTATTCTTGGCTTTCAGCCAAGCTACATCTGATGTCAGCAGTGATAGCCCTCCTTTCATGTTCTTGTCTGGATCCAGCTTGAAACTCTCTCTGGCAGTTCCCTATCAATGTATTGTTGCTGCCGTTTTTGAATTATCTTTAGCAAACTTTTACTTGCATGTGATATCAATGATATTGTCTGGTGATTTCCACAGTTCATTGGGTCACTTCTCTTTGGAATGGGCACAAATATGGATCTCTTCCAACCAGTTGGCCAGGTAGCTATCTTCAAACTTTCTTGGCATAGGTGAGTGAATGCCTCCAGTTCTGTATCAGTTTATTGAAAGATTTCATAAAGGTATTACTAAGGCACAACCAATTTAACTGTTGATAATTAAGAAGTCCTTCTGATTTTTCTCAAGGTATTGCTTCATAAGCGACCTGAAAACCTTGTCTTTCAGCCAAGCTGCTTTTCTGGTTGTGAAGTGTTCACCTGAGAAGGGTACAGTGATGGGGTGAATCAGAAATTTCCTAGTTCTTCACTCTGGCCATGGAGTGTTCTTTCACAATTCTTGCTCTCCATAGTCCTTTGTATACATTGTGAGCAGAGAAAAATATTTTTAAATGATGTAACTGAAGTCTTGGGGATAGCAGAGCTACAATACAGAGTGGAAACAAAGAAAGAAAGAAAAAAAGGTATTTTTCTTATAGAGGTGTTGTGGTTTTGTATTTTAGAGGTTAGTCCCTTGTCTGATATGTTGTTGCAAAAAGAATTTTCCCAGTCTATTTTACCTGTTTACTCTTTTGGCAAAATCTTTTGATGCACATAAGTGT
>NW_006409788.1:0-4229 GCF_000296735.1 Chrysochloris asiatica | reverse complement strand
GGAACAGGCCACACACCCAAAAACACATCTCTTCAATTGATTGGTCATTGCTACTCATCATAGAGTTAAATAAGCATATATTAGGTCTCATCACCATAGGAACAAATGCATTCAGATTGCTTCACCTCTGTAAATCCTGGCATAGTCAAGCTGACACAGAACTCTAACAATTATAGTTTACCCTTGTCAAACCTATAAACGATATGCATAATCTCTAAATAAAGAAAAAATTGAAATCATACTTGTGTCTAACATGATATAACTAAAACACGTACAACAAAAATGCACTGGCCCCATTTTCATCTCATATGTCACAAATCAATAAATCAAAAGTATTTGATGTACACATGCAAAAAAAAAAAAAAAAATGTATTTTATTTAAATGTCCAAAGGGCAGCTTCTGCAAGTCAGCCTCCTGCCCATAGGCACACAGCCTTAGTCCATGGGCCTAGAGTTAACAGTTGCTGTCTTTCCATGCTACTGCCTCTCACTGTCTCTGCTATAGCAGCTTATCCAGGCGGGGATCCCACACTCTCCTCCTGGGATCATCTGTTCTTGGAATGAAAGATAAAAACTCCCTCCTTTTATTTACACATCTTTTACAATTACAGTTTTGAAAATCACAATTAATTCTACTAACAATTACTCACAATTGAAATGATTAAAGCTTATCAGCATCCTCCTCCACCCCCCTTTCACCAGATCCATCTGGAAAAGAGGAAAACTATTCAGTGGAGATTGTCCTTTGTGTCCTCGCTCTAAAATGAGGCACACTCATGAAATCTTGTAAGCCAGCCATTTCATGCTTTTATAGTCCAAATATTTTTGATAACCAATGTCTAAATTGTGGAGTCAGCAGTTCAAAACTACTAGCTGAGGCTTTCTGCTCCCAAAAAGCTTCACAGCCTCGGAACACCTACACAGGATGGCTATGAGTCAGAAGTGACTCCATAACACATAACCATCACCACCACCATCAACCCAGTATGTGGTGTGGTGCTGTGGGTTAATACACAGGACTGCAAAGTAGGTTTGAACCACAAAGGTCACACTGAGCTTACTGTCATAAAGAAAGGTCAAAACAGATTTAAAACAAAAGGGGTGGATATAGGATCAGCACTGGATTTCGAACCACAAGGTTGTTCAAACCCATCAGCTGCTCCTCGAAAACTGTACAGAGTTGCTGTGAGTCAGAATCAACTCGACGGCATTTAACAAAAATAACATCATCCAATATTTTATCCATAAAATCCTTCACCCATGGCTTAAGGCTCTCTTCAATATTTTAAGCTTGAGAAATGCTGAGTGTGTTCTTCCCTTTTGATTTCCTGACTCCAGTTCTTTGCATATTTCCTTTTAATACTTAACTTTGTCTTCTTGAGCTTCCCTTTGAAATGTTCAATTAAACTCTTTTACTTCATCATTTCTTCCAGTTGTTTTAGCTTCTCTACACATAAGAGCAAGTTTTGGAGTCTTTTGTGACATCCATTTTGGATTTGTCTTTCTCTCCTGTCGATTTAATGACTTTTTTGCTTTGTGGATATATGATTTTGTTGATGTCATCCCTCAACTCTTATGGTTCTCGGTCATTATTGTCTAAAGTCTCAAATCTGTTTTTGAGATGGTCTCTAAATTCAGATAGGATATATAAAAAGTCCAATTTGTTGTTGTTGTTGTTCTTGTGGACTTGTTTTACTTTTATTCATCTTTAACAAGAACTTGGTGGTGGTGGTTATGAGCCGTGGAGTCAGTTCTGACTCACAGCGACCCTGTACAGGGTTTCCAAGGCTGTACATCTTTACGGGAGCAGAAAGCCTCATCTTTTTCCCATGGAACAGCTGGTAGTTTTGAACTGCTGACCTTGCGGTTCACAACCCGATTCGTAACCACTATGTTACCAGAGCTCCTTAGCAAGGATTTGCATATAACCAATTAATGGTCTACTTCACAGTCAACTATTGGTCTTGTTTTGTCTGATTTTATTGAGCTTCTCCCTAGTCTTCCCAAGGATGTAGTCAATTTGATTCCTGTGTGTTCTGTCAGGCAAGGTCCATGTGTACAGTCAGTTTATTTTGTTGAAAAATGGTATATGTGATGAATAAGTCATTGTTCTTACAAAATTTTGTCATGCAATGTCCTGCATCATTTTTATCATCAATGCCCTATTTTCCAACTACTGATCCTTTTTCTTTGTTTCCAACGATTGCATTCCAAACACCAGTAATTGTTAATGCTACTTGATTTCAAGTTTGATCATTTTCAGACTCAAGAATTTGGTAAAAGTCTTCAATTTCATCATCACTTGGTTTAGTAGGTGGTTGTTGCATAAATTTGAATAATAGTGATATTAACTGGTTTTCCATGTAGGTGTATCGATAATATCCTATCACAGACAGCATTACACTCTAAGATAAATCTTGAAGTGTTCTTTTTTATGATAAATGTGAGGCCACTCTTCTTCAATTTGTCATTCCCAGATTAGTAAACAATATGATTCTCAGATTCAAATAGGTCATTACCAGTCTATTTCTGCTCATCAATGCCTATAATATCAACCTTTGTGCATTCCATTTTATTTCTGATCACTTATAATTTTCTAGATTTGTACTTTGCAAATTTCATATGCTGATTATTAATGGATATTTGCAGGTATTTCTTCTCATTTTGAGTGGTACCCCATCAACCAATTAAGGTTCCAAAAGATTTGCTCCATCTATGTCATTAAGATGAACTTTAATTTGAGGCAGTAGCTCTTTCCCAGTCATATTTTGAGTGCCTTCCAACATGAGGGGCTCCTCTTCCTTTATTATATTAGACCATGTTTATCTGCTATTCATATTAAGATTCAGCAACTAATTGTCTTCTTAGTCTAGAAGTTTCACTGAAACCTGTCAACCATAGATGACCCTGCTGGTATTTGAATCACTATTGTCATAGCATCAAGCATCACAGCAGCATGTAAGAAACAATATTACAGCTGGAAAATATATTAGCTGAGTTAAAAAAACAAAACAAAACAGATATTGGAGATATAAAATCCACTGTTGTTTATTTGTTTCTGACTCATAGAAAATATCAACATCAAAAATCAGCAAAGCTACAAATCAAAGTATTTTCATTGTTGCTGCTGTTGACTTTTATATACGTCTTTGTTTTTGTTGTTGTTGTTTATTTTGTTTGGAGAGTCAATGTACTCACATCCCACTCATACAATTCACCTTGTACGTTCAAAAGCACCTGAGATTATCTACATCCTGATCAATGAAATGCAATTATTAAGACACTTATAAATGTTGCAGCAATATGAAGCTACTATAAAGGTTTCTAAAGTCTTTTTCTCAGTTTTTGTACTTATATTGTTTCAGAGAGGTAAGTATTTGCAGATGAACATAGGTCTTTGCTTGAATAGCACTGTTTTAGTTGTTGTTGTTATGTTATTAAGTGGCATCGAGTTGGTTCCAACTCACAGTGATCCTATATAGGGTTTCCAAGGAGGACCTGGTGGGTTTGAATGGCTGACCTTGTGGTTGGAAGGTCTTAGGTGTCATCAATTCTTTTACAACTCACAGAGACCCCATGTACAACAGAATGAATCACTGCCAATTGCTCTGCCCTCCTCACAATTGTCATCATGCTGAAGCATCACTGCAGTCACTGTGTCAATCAATATAACTGAGGGTCTTTCTCTTTTTCAATGACCTTCTACTTTCCCAAGCCTGATGTCCTCCAGGGACTACTCCTTCCTGATGACATGTCAAAAGTACATGAAGACTTCTGGCTGTACTTCCTCCAAGAAAGTTTTGTCCATTTTCTGGCAGCCCATGGAATTCTCAATATTCTTTGCCAGACACGCTTATTCATTTCTGGGCTCCTCCAAAAAGTTGTTGTCATTGCTGTTGTTAGTGCTGTTGAAACAGTCCTGAATAGGATACTGCATAAGGTTTCTGAAGAGTAGCTGGTGAGTTTGAACTGTCGACTTTGTGGTTAGCAGTTCTGTGGTTATCCTACATCACCACATCAGAACTCCATGTACTTACATAATTAACTAAAAATTTTATCTTGCTAAGAGTTTGGATAATACTCGTGACTACAAACAATAACTCAGGCATGGTTTGATAGTGTTGTGTGTGTTTGTATCTATGTGTGTTTCCATCTGAAAGACTCAAACATCTCCAAATATTAGCCTTGAGGCATTAGTAAGATTGTTGTTGTTATTGTTATGTGTCGTG